>NC_084732.1:45723812-45743812 GCF_033978785.1 Entelurus aequoreus | reverse complement strand
AGCTTGGATGGTTCCCTGCTTCCCCCTCCTGAGGTGCCGTATGGTCTTCCAGAACAGCTTTGGTGCCGCCCGGTAGTCCTTCTCCATGGATTCCCCGAACTGCTCCCACGCCCTCTGCTTAGCCTCGTCCACAGCCACGGCCGCTGCCCTTCGGGCCTGTCGGTACCTTGCAACTGCCTCCGGAGTCCCCTGGGATAACAAACCCCGGTAGGACTCCTTCTTCAGTCGGACGGCTTCCCTGACCACCACTGTCCACTAGGGTGTTCGAGGGTTACCGCCACTTGAGGCACCTTAGACCTTCTGGCCACAGCTCGCAGCTGCAGCTTTAGCAATAGAGGCTTTGAACATTGCCCATTCCTGTTCAATGTCCCCAACCTCCACAGGGATGGCAGAGAAGTCCCGCCGGAGGTGGGAGTTGAAGTCCTTCCGGACAGAGGACTCCTCCATACATTCCCAGTTCACCCGCACTACACGCTTGGGTTTGCCAGGTCTGTCCAGAGGTTTCCCCCGCCATCTGACCCAACTCACCACCAGATGGTGATCAGTTGACAGTTCAGCCCCTCTCTTCACCCGAGCGTCCAAAACATACGGCCTCAGATCAGCTGATACGATTACAAAATCTGCAATGTGGACGTTTTTTTTTAATTATATTGCATATATACCCACGCACAACCATCTACAAAATGTGCAAATATTAAGAAGACAGTAGCGGCTTTTAAGAAGAGAAAGTCCAACTCGAGCAACAGCGCCAAGCAAGCGTGAATCTTTTGCAATTTGTTTAATGAACAATGAAGACTGCAAAGAAGAAAGCTTTAGGTGGGATTGGTGTATTAGTGGCTGACTACAGCAACACAACCAGGAGGACTTTGACTTGGATAGCAGACGCGCTATCCGACGCTAGCCGCCGACCGCATCTATGATCGGGTGAAGTCCTTTGTCGCTCCGTCGATCACTGGAACGCAGGTGAGCACGGGTGTTGATGAGCAGATGAGGGCTGGTTGGCGTAGGTGGATAGCTAATGTTTTTAGCATAGCTCTGTGAGGTCCCGTAGCTAAGTTAGCTTCAATGGCGTCGTTAGCAACAGCATTGTTAAGCTTCGCCAGGCTGGAAAGCATTAACCGTGTAGTTACAGGTCCATGGTTTAATAGTATTGTTGATTTTCTGTCTATCCTTCCAGTCAGGGGTTTATTTATTTTGTTTCTATCTGCAGTTAAGCCCGATGCTATCACGTTAGCTCCGTAGCTAAAGTGCTTCGCCGATGTATTGTCGTGGGGATAAACGTCACTGTGAATGTCCATTTCGCATTCTCGACTCTCATTTTCAAGAGGATATAGTATCCGATGTGGTTTAAAATACAAATCCGTGATCCACAATAGAAAAAGGAGAGTGTGTGGAATCCAATGAGCCAGTTTGTACCTAAGTTACGGTCAGAGCGAAAAAAGATGCGTCCTGCACTGCACTCTAGTCCTTCACTCTCACGTTCCTCATCCACGAATCTTTCATCCTGGATCAAATTAATGGGGTAATCGTCGCTTTCTCTGTCCGAATCGCTCTCGCTGATGGTGTAAACAATGGGGAAATGTGAGGAGCCTTTCAACCTGTGACGTCACGCTACTTCCGGTACAGGCAAGGCTTTTTTTATCAACGACCAAAAGTTGCAAACTTTATCGTCGATGTTCTCTACTAAATCCTTTCAGCAAAAATATGGCAATATAGCGAAATGATCAAGTATGACACATAGAATGGATCTGCTATCCCCGTTTAAATTAAAAAAAATCATTTCAGTAGGCCTTTAAATGTGTATATATACATTTTTTAAGCATTTTTAAAGAAAATCATATCACAGCAAATTATGAAAATTACTTGATGATGTCATCGTGACCACACCTATAACCACGCCCCCACCGCCACAGTTATCTTTGCAGTTTAGGGGAAACGCTGTTCATACATATACACACATATACATACATACAGACATACATATACATATACACGCATACACACAGATACATATGCACACACTCTTTCTGTCTTGCCTCTTGGTGAGGGTGGTCGCATTTTTCCCTGCTCCTCCTCCTTCCCGCTTGCTTTCTTGTGTCCTTGTCTTTGTCTGAACTTTTTTGAAGCCTCTTTTCTTGAGCTGTCCTCAAATCTAAACATCAAATGAATTTGATCAACTGGACTCTCGACGCAATTGACACAGTAGAGAAAGAATAAATTGGAATTGTCGAAGCCAGCACATCTTAATCTACGATTTGACTCCCTCGAATGGCCTTGAGGAACAGGCTGTTTGAAAACACTCCCCTGAGGACTCCTCAAAGATGGACGCTTTTGACCTTCCCTTCAAAAGCACCTGGGTCGGACTCTTGATTGAACTCTTGGGGCCGGCCTCGGCCCATAAAGACAATTCCAACATCTCACCCAAGTAATTGGGCATGCATGCACGCACACGCCCCTCCCCAAATCAACGCCTTCACCACTGCTTAATTCCTCCGGGGTTGTGGGGGCTGAGTAGCGCTCAACAGCGGCTGCCGGCCTCCAGGGTCCTATTGGATGACTCTGTTGCGAGTTGTTGTGATTACATGTACCATGTTTATGTGTGCCATGCTATGTGAGGTTTTTTCCTCGGACTCAGTCTGGACCACTCCTGAGGGTCCAGCCTCAGACTGATATTTTTTTTACTCTTCCCCCTTTCCCAATGTCACCTTTTTCCCACCTTTTTAAGGAGCGCCCTAAGTGGCTGATCCGTTGGCGGTCCCGTCTTGTCCCCCTGTAACGTATGTCTGCTCTTAGCGGGATTGTGCCGAAAGTGTAATCTCAGTTCTTATGTGTCTTGTACATGTTAAGAATGGACAAATAAAGCCGTTCTGCTCTGCTCTCTGCTCTGCTCACACGCACACGCACACATATATACATATATACATACACATATATACATACACAGACAGTTTGTGAAACTAATGGAAAGGTGTAAATAATGTTACTTCAAAAGCCCTGATGCAAACCACATCTTTCAATGCAGTGCTTATCTCCACACTCCTCCCTGACATGGTGTGTTTTTGAATGTGGGAGGATGGAGCTGTGGGGGAGACAGAGATAATGCTTGCTTGCTTGCTTACCTGCTTGGCCTTCTCGAAAGAGTTCTGTAGTCGACTCATCTCCTTCTCATACTTGTCCTTCATCTTGTCCATCTCCTGATCATGAATGGCCACTTCCTCCTTAAGGGCTCCTTTGAGAGCAGTCAGTTCCCTCTCCCGCCTCCTTAGGACCTCCTCTTGCTCCTCTTTGGCCAACAGAACCTCCTGCAACTCCACTTTCAGTTGCATTATGTCCTACAGAAAAACATTTTAGGATTAGTTTTACTGTCTTGTGTATTTACACTTGTAGCTTGGTTCTCGGGTACACACTAAAACAGAAAATAACACATAATGCACACATTTGATCTGTCACTAGGATTGTTTGTTACTTTCCCAATAGACAGTTTAAGTAAACAATTCTTTACCCCTATGATGGCGTCTTTCTCTCCATCTGCAGCTGATGTTTTCGCCGAGTCAAGCTCGTCGTGCATCTCTGACAGCTGGTCTTGCAGGTCTCTGATCTCTGTCTGGTATTGCTCCCTCTCCATCTTCACCTGGAACAGTCTGACAAACGACATAACATGTCACAGCACACTGCTGCTCTCCATGTGTGCACACACCTGCGCAATAATAATTCACACATATGAATGGCAGCACCTGTGCCTGCTCTGAACATGTGGGCTGCAGCATGATGGCGTTAAAGCCCACTAACAAGGCAGTACTGTAATGTCTAAACTACTTGCGGGTGATAAGTGATGTTAAAACTCCTATAAAGGACAACTCAACAAGGGCATGCAAGTCCATCAGTCAAACAATACTGACAGTAATTGAAGTCCACAACAGAAAGGCAGGACATTCCTTTTCTACCATGGCAAATTTTTAGCCTGTGTGTATGTGTACCGGTATATAGTATATTTATTATTCACATAACTATGCAAGATATGCTTCTAAAACGAAAAAAGGACAAAGAACTGAGCTTGGTAAAAAGAACAGAGAAGATAATCATTTGCGTCTACTTTATACTATCATGACATGTTGTGCCTTCCAAACTACTGTGGTAACTCAACTTACAAGTCATTTGAGATACGAGCTGTCTCTCAGCTTTTTGATATGCTTTAGGTTGCAAGCATACCTTGAATTACAAGCTTTTTTTCTGTCGGTTGAAGTAATATTTGTAACAGCGTTGTGCCATTTGAGCAATAACTACTTAATATTTTGTTCCATGTTGTTGTTCCTGCTTCGTTTACACAAGAAACAAACATAAGCTTTGATTAAACAGTTGATGTGCATGTTTGAGCACCGCTCAGAGATCGACACAATTATGTCCGGCTCCAACCATTGAAAATGAAAAAGTTTGTGCTAAGGAAAGGAAACGGAAGACCGAATTAGAGAAACAAACCACTACCAATATGTCCTACTAGTACCGGTTAGCAGCCTACCAGGCAAGTCAGTCCCACTGTCGCATCAGACATACTGCAGCCTCCTTAACGACAAACATTTATCCATAACAATATTAAGAATCTGTTCTAAGTTCCTATTGTTACACCACAAAGACAGTGTTGACAGATGTCACGAAAAAACATGCAACCACAGCTCTATGAAAACAAATTGCTTATAATAAGGGGATAATAAGCTGACTTGGCTAAAACGGATGAAGGAGCCTCGAGGAGAGTAGTCAACAACATGTTTGTAGTATATGCTATTGTAATGTTTTTCCAATTATATTCATTGTCTAAAAGTTCATTTGTCTTTTTAAAAGGCATGTTACATGTTAAAATGGTGGTGTATTGAGAGGTCCAAGCTTGGAATAAAGTGATTTCAATTAGTTTCATCGAGTGTGGCTGCTTTGAGATTCGAGTGTTTTGAGTTACGAGCTTAGTCGTGGAATAAATTGTGCTCATAAGTTGAGGTACAAAGACAACAGACATATGACATTAACATACACTGGAAGGACAACCAGACAGAGAATGGACTTAGGCTGCTTTCAAATATATTTGATATAGTGAGTATTCAAAACCTACATTTAACAGATATTACAGAAATATTTTGTCTACATTTCCCTCTGTATGTTCCTAATATAATCTCTTGATACAGAATGTTATTTCGTCTATCAGGGAGGACTTCAATGCTGACCTCCAATCTTACCCACAAACAAGCACAAAAGGATTGTGAATTATCTCCAGCCTATAACCACAAACGGAAAAAGAGAGCTATAGTATATGTATACCAAAAGAATCTGCCATCATGTTTTTGCTCCTGACCTTGAAAAATAGCCCTTCCCTCATTCATTCTGCAGTTAAATGGTAATGTTTGATTTGTGCTTACTCTTCAAGTGCGGTCTGGAGTTCAGCCTCTGTTTTTATCAGTTTTTCCTTCAAGCGTTTGCACTCCATCGTAGTCTTATCCAGTTCCAGCTGCAGCTCCTTCACACCTGCAGTCGCCATGCTGTCCACCTTATAGGTCTGAAAAGGTAACATACATGCATGCACACATACTTAATACAAATGTACTTGATAATACTCCTATCTTAGTAAAAAGGCTGCAAAGTCTGATTTAAAATTACCCCCTTGTTATCCAACCCACAGATCAAACCAAAAACATTTCAAATACAGTACGCAGACAAAAGACCTAATGTTACCGTGCTTTGTTCCTCAAGTTTTTGTTTCAGTTGGGACATTTTTTTCTCCAGTGCAGCGTTCTGCTCCTGCAGGGCTTTGGTTTGTGCAGATAGACCTAAGGACTGGCAGAAGAACATGTTTGAGAATAACATCTTGAAAATTCTAAACATATTTACCTTTCGGTGAAATCTTGTTGGAGGGATTTGAATAAAAATTACATTAGCAGTTTTGCATGGGGGAGAAATAGAAAACATCACATGAGAGTCTAATGCAAAATAAAGAGTTTGGAATGTGCATATCTTTTTTAGGGTCAAATATGTTTGTATTGGATTGAAATGAGGTAAAATGTTAACATTTGAAGAAGTAGGCCCATTGATGTTTTGTCTGGATGATTTTTACTGCTCTTGTTGATAAGAGTTGATAAGCGAAGCATGGTAGAAACCCTAAAACCACAATTAATAATTTAGTGTTAGTAGATCTGCAGGGATGAAAACTTATGCCTTTGGAAAAACTGAGGCTATAAAAATATCCCACTTTGTCATCTTGAGTGCCTGCCGTGGCTCGTGATTTCAAGGTCTGAATCTTTTCAAAGACAAGGTTGACCTTTCTCTTGGTCGTTTCATCATTATCGTTACTTCTGCAGACAAAAGACACAAAAAGGACCAGTCAGCGGAGGGTAAAACAAAAATCTCAGGCACAGCTTCAGTTCTTCACACAACAAAATTGGCTGAGACCTGTGAACAACAATAATTGCCTTGTAAGAATAATAATTGCAGTAGTTCTTAGCACTAATGTAGAACTACTGTATACCTGTATATCTGCATCCACGATCGCAAAGATTAATTGTTTAATTTGATCAGAAAAAATATTGAATTTATATTCCGTTGCTTTGATTCATCGTTTATGGAGTCTTATTAAAAAATTATGAAATCCGTATTGCATGGAGCACCTGGAACCTCAAATACACGAATATTCTTCCACACTGCAAATAGTTTCTACACATGAGTGGCAGTGAACAGCGGAGTTTTTATAGAACATTTTTTACTAATGCACATGTGTCAAATGTGAAATGTCAATGTTGATGATATGCTTCTACTAGAAAAAAAGAATGAAGGTTATGGTAAGCACAAAGATCTGTGTTTATTTGAACTATGTAGTAACTAAAAATAAAACATCTTGTTAGATGAAAATATATAGGCAAAATATGTTGTACAACGTTTGCATTGGATCTCACTGGTTTGTGCAGAAGTACCTAACATGAAAATCGTTGATACCATACAAACGCAGTGGACGTCTTTTCCAGGAATTCTGGATCTGCCCTAAACACATTTTTGGACCGCCTGTCTGAAAAACCATAAAATTACATTTGCCTCTGCACAGCAAAATAAAATGTTTCTTTAGTGCTGACTTTGGGTGCGTCTCTCCCACCCATAAAGGCAGCGGAATCAAAAGCATCAGTATGAATAAATCTGGAGTCAACCATGTTCCCAACACAACAGTGATCTATTATTTCTATAAATTAGGTCATTGACACAGACAGCAGCCCCTCGACCTCCCTCGCCTCCAATCAGATGATTTGGATTACACATCTTTAACCCCTGTTGGTGAATGTTTGTGTTTGTAGCTCTGAGAACGTGGCTCAGTTTCAGCCCCTGTACTTCCATCTGGTTTCCTTTCCTTTGTCGTCCGGTGACTCCTGACACTTGTCCTGACACACCCAACCAGTTTCCTGCTCTTTTTCGACAGCACATGCAAAAAAGCTACAGAAAACTGCAAAACTTGATGTTAAAATATTAACATGCAGTGATATTTTATGCTAGTCTATTTTCTGTGACTTTTCATTTACAGGTTCTCACAAACTATGCTAGAAAAATAACGGACTGTAAAGATTGCACGCTTTCCTCAGTTCAACCTTAACCCTACAGTACATACATTCCCTGACAGTCAATGAGTATCAGATTACAGACAAACACAAAGGCTTCACACTAAAGGTTGAGAGAAAACACTGAGGAGAAAGTGAGATGCCAAGAAAAAAAAAAACTCTACACAGCTGGATTGCATAGCTGGGTGAGTAAAAAGAACACATTCCATCAATTTTATCATGAACAGTCAAACTATGATAAAAAGTAAAAAATATACTCCCACAGAATAACTGATGCATTACTTAAAGTGTGCTATTTGTCAAAAGTTGAGTGGCCCAAAAATCCAAACTTGTATTTTTACAGCATCAATCTGTCATGAAAGTAGAGAGTAAAGCAGAAAGAGTTTAAGCTGTAATAATAACTCACCCGTCCTTTAGGTAATTAAACAAAATCTGCTTTGCTGTCTCCTCATGTGTTTGTTGTGAAAGCTCTTGCTGACCTTTCAGGAGATCCGGTGTTGCCTGAACGAGACGGGAAATGAGCGAGAGGTCAGAAAATAATCCATGTTCCTAATCAACAACCTTATTTCACAGAAGAGCAGACAATCTGAATGTTTGCCAACATTTTCATCTGAAGACCCAAATTCATGAAAAAACATACTTTATAATTAATCGCCATGACTGAAATATACTGACATTGAGAACGTAAAATACATAAAATCACTACAATAACCATAAATTAAAATGCTATTTGCCAATAAAAGGTGTTAGGTTACTGAGGGGGTTTTCAAAGTCTAGCACAGTGAGCCAGAGAATATAAATATACCGGTAGTTAGGGCCTCCCCTACTCCCTACAAACTGATTTTCTGGACTATATTTTGAGGGTTTCTGCTTACCCCTGACTCTTTTTACTCACTCACTGTAGGAACTAAAAACGTATTAACTTTGTCTTGTATATAAACGGAAGGAAAGCTTAGCAGGTTTGAGAATGATGTTTATCTTTTTCACAAGCTACTGCGTCTACCCAACAAGTGTGTACAGTAAGTGGGACGATGCTGCAGTGTCAGTAAAACAATTAGGGTTTGTTTGAACTTGAACAGTTTCGGTTCAGATTCCTCGTTGAGATTCTGGTTACTAAAGGGGCCTTTAAACATTGCCGGTTCGCCATGCTGCGCCAAAGACCATGTTCGCACAAAACAAAAAACTTGGTCATCCATCACTTATCCGCAATGAAATCTGATCACGGTGGGGACACGACAAAAAAAGGCAAACATGTTACATTTTTAGTGACGATCTTGGCGGTTTGAAATGGCCCTCATTCAAAATGTTTTTTATGTGCAAAAAACGACAGCAACCATATTTGCATCGCAATATTTGGGCTAATACCGTGTTAACACCTTCATAATCACATTTTCCTCCCAGACCTTCACGACGTGAACACGGCAACCAGCACTTAGGTGACAGAGTTAAATAATCAGGCTCATCAAGGAGCTACACGAAGGCACTGTGGTTGATGCAGAGTACAGGGTGGAGGACTCCTCTGCCTTTCGGCGAGATTCGAAGTACTACCGCACCAATCTGTGTTGGCGCCGTGTTCAAAATGTGTTAAAATAAGACTTTCCCCAATCGTTGGGATACGGTTCAGCACTGTTTGAGAAATGCTATGAACCGCCATCCATACCTTTTAATATTTAACTCGATTCTTAAACAAAAGTTTGCATGGTCTAAATGAGGGCGCTATCTGGAGGGTTTTTTTTTCTTAATGAAATGTCCATTCAATAACTAGACAAAATATGCCCTTTAAAAATAAATTGTGGCAGCTATTTTATCTTTGTTGTTCAGCGCATAGTGGGCGGCCATTTCTTTTCGTCGGGCATGGAAAATAGAAATTGAAAACAAAAAAATTCAACAATTCTGGGAGAATTGGAATGTTCGCTCTAGTTCCCATCGATGCTTGATGCCCGGACCTAAAAATAGTAAATCACATGGTTTCTACAACATGTAATTGATTGTGGTGCACTGCCACAGCAAAATAAAAGCCACCACACCTTAAAAATATGTTGGAATTTTTTTTGTTTGAAAATGTTTTTTTCTTCAGTACTATATTGTATGAATAGATATACTGTATATAGTCTAATATTTATGAATTATTATCATAAGTCTGAAAAACATCTCAAATATCATAAAAATTTTACTTTATGCTTTATTTTGGAAATAAAAATGTGCATCTGAATCGCCTCTTTTTGCCAATTTTTTCATATCTAATTCAAAAGACTGTTTACATATTTGCAAACTAAATTCCAATATTCAGGAAGGGCAGAATGAAGTGTAGCCTGTGTTACCTTTTGCAATAAGCAGCAAACATTGAAAAAGAGAGCAAAAAAATATAATACAAGAAAAATATATTATTACTAATAACTGATTTATTTTTTAAATATACATAAAACATTAGCTTAGCCTTTCTAAAGAAAATATATGCACCTGGGGATAGGTTGACTGGCAACACTAAATTGTCCCTAGCGTGTGAATGTGAGTGTGAATGTTGTCTGTGTATCTGTGTTGGCCCTGTGATGAGGTGGCGACTTGTCCAGGGTTTACCCCGCCTTCTGCCCAAATACAGCTGAGATAGGTTCCAGCACCCCCGCGACCCCGAAAGGGACAAGCGGTAGAAAATGGATGGATGGATATGCATCATGGTCAAAATTATGCATGATATTGTATATATGATGATGCCATATTAACCACGCCCCCTCCATGCCCCTAGCCATGCCCCATCACCGCATGTATAGTGGCAGTCTGGGAGAAATCCTGAACTACCAACAACCAATGTTCCTCTGTGGTTGTTACCTAAACAGACAGGCGCCAAAAAGTGATACAGTAATAGATAACCTAATTTTGTACTCTTTACAACTTCACTGGTATAAACCAGGCTACAGTTACATCTGTTTTTATGGTTGATTTGGTATTTGTTTTATTTACCTGTACATCAGTGTCTGAGCTGGCCTTTTTGTCACCAGCAGACTTTGATAAAGACAGTTTGCCTGCTGAAGACACACTGCCCACTTTGTCTTTATTCTTGAGCGTCACAACAGTAATAGGGCCCTGGGTTTTTTTGTATCCCTGGATGAACCCTACACCTGTAGACATGGTGCTCTGGGGAGAACCAGGTGCACTGGTGGCACGAGACTGTGGAGTGGAGTTGACCATGTACCAGGGGTCCTGATTCCCAGCTGTCCTTTGCAGCCGCAGCTGTGAGGGTCGCAGGACGGGTTCTATGGATGTGCCCCGACGGTGGCTGGACTCATCCAAGGGACGTCCAAGAGCACTATCCACACTGTGAGAGCGCTTCCTGTCCTCTGGATTGATTCTGTTTCTTCGTCCGGCCCGTCCCCGCCGATGGTGGCTGCCATCTTTGCTGTCAAACTTCTCAATCAGCTCATCAACACCTGGGATGGACCCTGTGTCAATGTCTCTTCCCGACCCGGGGATAAAAGGAATGTAGCGTCGATTTTCGTGGCGGTTGATAGTGTCTGCGTACAGCGCCTCCATTTGGTCATCCACATGGTGCTTACAGGTGTCGGATGACGAGGAGTGGCGAGAGCGAGAAGTTGACAAAAGTACAGGTCCGCTGGAGTCAGACCTTCTTAGTGGAAGGACATCTGGCTCGCGGCGTTTGCGTTCCTGGCTGGAGTTTGTGCTGCTCACTGAAGTGGGAGATCTGGATGATCTTTTGTTCCGCTCACTCGCGGCACTGGATGCAGAGGACGGTTGCGGATTACCTTTAGGTGTTGGCTTGGATGGAGGAGGACTCTGGTTGCTGAGACAAACTTTGGACTGCGGCTGAGCCACTTGTGCCTGTGACTTAATCTGCTGGGTTGAGGACAAAGACTGAGGAGGTGATTTGGGTTTTTGGAGTGAAGCATCAGTCAGGGTCGGAGACGGACTTTGTCTTTTGTTCGACTGTGTTGGATCTTTGTTCTGGTCCAGGTTAGAAGGTCTTGTGTGGGATGGCACAGGTACAGTAGATGAAGACTGAGTTCCAGTCTCAGTCATAGACATGGGCCTCGAAGGTAGACTGCGGAAGTTTAGAGAGTTAGTCTCTGGGTCATACGGCTGCAGTATCTCAGGATGCCTCTGAAAGTTCAGAAGGGTTTGTGCTCTCCTTGCTTGTGAATCTGAAGAGACATTCTGCATCATCTTCTGAGACCCGTACTCCCTAAAGGGACTCTTGGGTCCACCCTCTTTGTCTCCTCGGAAATCATACTCTTGGTAGTTGTCAATAAAAGAGCCTTCTGTATCAATGTAGCCATTACTATTAGGGTCAATGTCCTGATTGTTCAGAACAACATATGGGTGTCCATCTATACCCTGGACTCGGATGCTGAGACCATATGTACCACCGACATTACTCTGGAGACGGGTTGTGCGAGACGTTTGGGTGTAGCCCTGCTGCAGCCCACTATTGGGAATACCAGTCAGTTGGTATGACTCCATCAGGAAGGCAGAAGGAGGATAAACTCCTCTCCCTGGATCAGCTGGCCTTCCACTAGAAGAATTAGAGAAAGTCTATTAGTTGAAAATAAGATGCTATTGTACACAACAAGGTGCTTCAACGAAATTGTTCAGGGGGCACATTTTTAGAAAGCTTAGGACCAGAGCATCAGACCAAAATACGGTTTTCCTGGTTCTGATGAAGCATTAGAGAGTGAATATTTAAATGTTTCCAAATAGTTACCTGTAAGACCTTACACAGCTGTGACTCAAGATAAGGCCCTTTATTTTCGACAGCACTTAATGTATGATCAGGTATACTTTAAAAGAGTGACTAACAGGCTTGGTATGATACATGAATTGTTTACCTACACTGGTATTGAACAATGAGAAATCACGCTGGCATGATTCCAAGTGAAATATTTGTAAGTTATCATTTGCATGGGAACGATCTCTGAGAAAATGTAGTAATTTACAATAAGGGCTAGGTTGTCAACATGACAGCCAATAAATATCAAACTGTGTACAAACACTAAAGATGGGAGCTGAGTGTTCCTCAGATATACAGTATTTATGCCTGGGAAGGTACTAAGAGACAATGCCATCAGCAGGCAACATGTGTTGCTCTGGACAATAGGCTTTCAGCAAGTTCCTGTTTGCCTTGCTGATAGTGTCCTAATTACCTGATGCTACAATATGATGGGCCTGGAAGAAGGCCTCTGATAAGAATGACAACAAAGGCCAACCAAGGCAGGATATATCACACTTTACTTTTAAAGAGGCACCCTTTAAAAAACTGGGTTCAGTGGAGCGGGTTGGCAGGAATGGGGGGGATTTTTGCAGTAAAACAGAACCACAAACCCTTGCATTAGGTACACCTGCACAATCTAATTAAATCTAATGTGTTAGATACAGAGCTCTGCCAAGGTTGCTTTTTCTAATTAATGTTCAAAATGTATTATGATTATAAACCTTCATGGTAAAATTTGGTGTACAATACAAGTATAAATTGTGTTGCACACCACAAAGAACCAAACTACACATATGCACACATGCAAAGAGAAATGCTTGCGCCTGTAAACCGTGACTGCGCCTCGGGCTGAGCTTGGGTGGGTCTTGCTCATGGGTAGGCCTAGGCCAGGGGTCGGCAACCCGCGGCTCCGGAGCCGCATGCGGCTCCTTGACCACTCTGATGCGGCTCAGCTACATACATGCCGACCCCCCCCGATTTTCCCAGCAGATTTATGAATCTCAGTGTCTCTCATAGATTACTCCCAGGGAAAAAATAATCCTATTTACACTCTAATTACTAAAAACAGGGCGTGCCCTCATTGCACTGCAGTAATTGTCCTCTATAGCATTTACATACAGCGTGCCAGTCCAGCCACATGTTACATTTTGTTATTACTTGCTCACACAGGAGACAGCAAAGCATACTTACTCATCAGCCACACAGCTTACACTGACGGTAGCCGTATCAAACAACTTTAACATTGTTACGTTACAAATATGCGCCACACTGTGAACCCACACCAAAAAAGAATGAAAAACACATTTCTGGAGAACATCCCACCGTAACACAACATAAACACAACACAACCATTACCCAGAATCCCATGCAGCCCTAACTCTTCCGGTCTACATTATACACCCCCGCTACCACCAAATCCCCCCACACATCAACCCCCCCCTCTCCGTGCGTTGGTTGAGCGGAAGAGTTAGGGCTGCATGGGATTCTGGGTATTGGTACCGTCAGTGTAAGATGTGTGGCTGCTGACTTAGTGTGTGGTCGAGCAGGTACACTGTCAGGGCAGACTGTAGAGGGCGCCAAATGCAGTGTCATCACGCTCTGATATTCGGCAGTCTCCCGGGAAAAATGAGAGGGTTGGCAAGAATGACGCTATCAAGCGCCATTCATTCAAAACTCGCGGGCTGCACTAACATCCAATTTCCACATTAAAGTCCGTGCCGGTGCGTGCGTCGGAGACCCCTGGTTAACATAGCACAAAGCATTTAAGCTTTGTATGCGGTGTTCTTCATTTAAAAAAAAATTTTGTGGCTCCCGTTACTTTCTTTAAAAAGTGAAACTTGCCAAAATGGCTCTTTGAGTGGTAAAGGTTGCCGACCCCTGGCCTAGGCCGACAATACATTTTGCTGGACAATGTATAGTCCCACAAATAATTGCCGATAAACTATATTGTTGTCAGCTTTATTTTGAGACCAAATTAAGCGCTAACGTAATCATAGTATATAAATAATAACATAAAAGTGTTCCTTTAAAAACACAAACTTTGATTTCTCATGTTGTTTTTTCACCAATTGGAATTGGAATGTCTAGAAATGACAGTAAACAAACATAAATATTAAAATTGAGTCTCAATCTCTGTTTGTTAAAGGCCTACTGAAACCCACTACTACCAACCACGCAGTCTGATAGTTTATATATCAATGATGAAATCTTAACATTGCAACACATGCCAATACGGCCGGGTTAACTTATAAAGTGCAATTTTAAAATTCCCGGCACACTTCCGGTTGAAAAACTCCTTTGGATATGATTTATGCGCGTGACGTCACAAAAGCAACGGAAGTGGTTGGACCCCATCGGACCCGATAGAAAAGCCTCTTGTTTTCTTCAACAAAATTCCACATTATTCTGGACATCTGTGTTGGTGAATCTTTTGCAATTTGTTTAATGAACAATGGAGACTGCAAAGAAGAACGTTGTAGGTGGGATCGATCGGTGTCTTAGCGGCTAAGTACAATACTGTAATATCTGTGATATTTGCATTAGTGTACTGTCTTTAAGGGTTTGGGGAACGCGCATGCGCGAGTGAGTTGGCGGAGAACTTGTGTGTGTGAGCGTGAGTTTTGGCTAACAGCAGCTCGTGTATGTGTGTGCGTTACTTTTTGAACTACAACCAGTTACCGCTTTCTAATAAAGCGATTGAGCAGCGCTTCCTCGTCTGTGTGACTCCTTCTCCACTGCGGGGCATTACAATACTTACAGCAACACAACAAGGACTACTTACTATGCCTAGCCGATGCTTGCCGCCAAACCCACGGATGAAGTCCTTCGTCGTGCCGTTGATCGCTGGAATGCAGGTGAGCACGGCTGTTGATGGGTTTCTATCTTCATTTGAGAACGATGCTACGCGCTAGCTCAGTAGCTAAGTGTGTCACCGATGTATTGTCTTGGAGATAAGTCACTTTAAATGTCCATTTCGCGTGCTCGACTCTCATTTTCAAGAGGATATAGTATCCGAGGTGGTTTAAAATACAAATCCGTGATTCACAATAGAAAAAGGAGAGAGTACATAGTTCTGTGAGGTCTGGTTGCTAAGTTAGCTTCAATGGCGTCGTTAGCACAGCATTGTTAACCTTAAAGTTGCGAACTTTATCGTCGATTTTCTCTACTAAATCCTTTCAGCAAAAATATGGCAATATCGCGAAATGATCAAGTATGACACATAGAATGGATCTGCTATTCCCGTTTAAATTAAAAAAAATCATTTCAGTAGGCCTTTAACCTGTAATGTTAACAAACGTAAGTACAAAAAAATAATTAAAGGCTACACTAAAATGTATGGATTCATCACTGCCTTATGGTACTTCTATAAAATTTTAAATAAATGGAGAGTTTTTGTATCATCCTGCAAGCTACACAAATCAACAATGATAATAAAAACATAGCAGCCAATATTGCTCATGTATTGCACTGCACCATACTGAGAGCTTATTCTCTCTGTGTGATCTCTCATGTAACCTAATTATGTTGTCACATTAATAGAAATGACTCAGTGTGGTCCAGTGCAGTTGTGCAGCACTGCAAACTACAACTACAATAATAAACATATATAAAAAATATGAATATGCTTCTTGAAATAAGCAAATCAAATGAGCGTTATTAGCAAAGGCAGATTTTTTTAAACACAAAACAGCTCATTAATCCATGGTAGTTTGCAAGTGTACCTAATGTTTTGTGTAATTGCACGCAAGAAAATGTTAACATGTAAATAGGGACGGAAAAGTATATCTCGATATATTTTTACTTAAACTCGATATTCGATATATATCTCGATATATTTTCCGGTGAAAATATTTATATAAAGATATTCATTTTTTAGGGAGATTCACTGAAATTGAAGTGAATGACAACTGTACTGTAAACAGTCAGTGGCACTTTTAATAACCCAGTTAGTCAAGATGGGTATTAACAGCACAGAAAATAAACTGTTTAAGTAGCACAGAATTACATAACATAAATAAAATAGAAAAACAGAGTGTATAAATAAATAGAAACATATTCTTTCTACATAAAATAAATAACATAGCTGTGCAAATAATACAAAATGTATCAAACTCAGATAACAAATACATTTGCAGGCAGGCACTTTTTAATTCCAAAATGACGATGTAATGGACTGTCACACACGTACGGTTCTGTGGTCCTACTAGACCACACGTCTGTGGTCAGCGCCAAGTAAGTGAGTTGACTTAATTATGCAACTATGATCTTGTTGTTTGTTTCAAAATGATTCAACTATTTAATGTCAAAATATAAAGAGTAGAAATAATGAACAAAATGTCAGCTACTGTCTTGTTGTAAAACACCAATGAAAATGAAATGTAGCATTTGGACAGGCTATAATGTAATAAAAGTCGGGTTTAGTAACCCGCAGAGGTGTGTGGGAGAGAACAAGGAACACAACAAGAAAGCTGTGTTTGGTCATTTTAACGTGAAATAAATGATATCGGTATTACAATATTTTCTTAACCCTTGTGTTGTCCTCATTTCCTGTATACACCCCGTGTCCTCCGGGTCAAAATGACCCGTCTTCACTAAACTCCTAATATAAGCAGCTTAATTGAATTTAAACACCAAATTTCATCTTGCTTGAAGAAACAACTTGCCATTCACCACAAAATGTGTGAATAACTGAGTTTTCCCTCTTCACTTCATTACTATAGCTTAAGAAATGCAAAAAAATGTGCGTTTTGAATGCATTTTTATTCATCCCAATGACTCAGTTTCTTTCTTTTCGTTCTCCAGTGAACAATTGAAGACAATGTACAATACAAAAATATGAAAAATAACATAACCCATTCAACTAATTAACTAATTAACTAATCCTAATTGGCACATGTAGGGCAGTATGCAAGTGCGCAGCCTTTGCAGATATATTTCTTACACCTGCAGCACACAGTATGTGTTTTACAGTCCTTCTTTTGAAGGCAGAACTGACATCTCTTCCTCTTACTTACCCTAGCTGGGGAAGTGGCTGTGGTAGCTGGATCCTCAGGTTGATCAGGAGCTCCTGCACTCTGAATAGCTTTTACAACTGCTGCTGAGGCTTCTGTGCGGGGGACATGCTTCCTTCTTTCAATGAGTGGAATTACAAGTGCCTTTCCCAGCTTCTCCAGGAACACCCTCCTCGTTCTGCTTACGAGACATCCAGGTTGATCTCTCTCTAAATCACAAATGCATTGTAGGAGGAAACATCAATGATGTTGTGGAAGATGACCAGGGGCCAGCGGGCAGTCATCTTTCTGCAGCTGTATGTTCCAATCACCTTATGTAGGTTGTCCACACCTCCCTTGTTGCGGTTGTAGTCTAGGATGATGACTGGCTTCCTGTCCTCAAGATCGCTAACGTCACCATCTGTGTGCATGGTGCTCAGAAGAACTACATTGTCCCAGACCTCTCTTATGGCTGCAAGATTGTCTGTCACACGTCTGGCTGGTCTTGACTCACGGTCATCAAATCGTATCAGTCTTGAGTAGGTGTGAAATAGTTTGAGTGGCATTGTGGCACGGAAAATTGGCCTTCCACTCTCTGCATGCCATAGACTAGTTGCAGCCTCACCTCGGGACCTGTATACACCGGCTAAGATTAGCAGCCCTAAGTAGGCCTGCAGGTCAGTCTCATCCATCTTTTTCCAGCTGTCTCCATATTTGCAAAAACCGTCCAAATTTGTCATCTCCAGGATTATTTTTTCAATTGCTGGTGTGATAAACAGGTAAGAATGTAGAGAAAATGTCATGGGCATGAGAAACGGCATACATTGTGGGTCCTGGGGTCATCTTTATGATGTTTTGTTCTGGCATGCCTGCCTTGATGGTCATATGATGCTGAGGACCATGTTATTTTGCCATTTTTTGAAAGGAAAGTCTCTCTTTCAGCTTCAGGGTTTTCTTCTTTTTCTGAAGATGATTCATCATGCTCTGGATTGTATTCCTCCCCATCTTCTTCTTCTGATACATCCTCCACTTCCTCTTCTGAATCAGAGTTGTCTTGCTAGACATCTGAAAAAAATCAGCTCTAGAGCCTCTTCAGCGGTATAACGCACACTCCCGGCTTCAGCACAGACAGAATTCGGGGCCCTGTGATCTGCAGCACCTTTATAATCTCTGGAAATCCACAGAAAAAGAGCTCTGCTACTGATGGACTATAACAACTAAAACATTGTAACATTCTGTGATGTATAAATAACTCTGTGACTTTGATTTCAACACTTTGTGACTCACGGGTCATTTTGACCCGAAGACCACCTTTGTAAAACATTTTGTACAGCTTACATGGAAATGTGAATAAAAGCAACATTTCACTTTTTCTACTGTTGGTGCAAATGAGGAAAAGTCATAAAATTTCAAGTTAAAAAAATATCGTTTAGGGGATTTTTTTTTTGTTTTTAACACAGTGGCGGGTCAAAATGACCCAAGGACAACAGGAGGGTTAATTCATATCTTGTTTATAAATATATCGATATATCGTACAAACTCGATATATCGCCCAGCCCTACATGTAAATAAACAAAATGGAGCAGAAGTAGGGTTAAATGAGCACTGCTTTTTTCTACTTCTTTTTTGGACATCAATCGATTGTGCGAGTGTAAACGTGATGGTATTTTGTTGGAACTAAACTATCTCATTGCAATTGCAATTGCAGTGTGTTTGAATTACCATATTTTTTCGGACTATAGAACGCACCGGATAATAAGGCGCAATAAAGGGATCATATTATGATTTGTTTTCCCTAAATTTAAAACACTTCCTTGTGGTTCTTTGGTCAAAATGTTGCATAGATTTTTTAGTTTTACAGACCATCTTCAAGTCACTTTCTGACCTTTGCTTCAGGAATGCGCCATTTTTTGTGGGCGGTCTTATTTACATGCCTCCACTTTGACAGCGTCTTCTCCACGTCATCTTTGTTGTACCGGTGTAGCGTGCAAGGACATGAGTCGAAGAAATATCAAAAGATGGAGCTACTTGTTTTAATGACATTCAGACTTTACTTAAATCAATACCGGAGCAGCATCTCCTCATCCGTGGCTCACTTGTGCAACACCTACGCCGGAAATGTGTCCCCTAAAAACACGTCCGACCAGAACTCTAATAACTAAAGTTCCTTGGGTGAATTATGTAACCCCACTACACCGGTAGTTTTTAGCGCTTCCATAGCGAGCCTACTGACAGATATAAGTTAGAACTTTATGCTACTTTATATTAAAGATGGGAACTGCAGAGGATGAATGCCCCACAACAAGAGGATAGAAAAAACAAGGAGCTTATCGACTTTGGTGTTGGCACGGACTACAATGGCATACACGCGCAAATTTTCAGGACTTATGCAGATACCAAATACACATCAGCAGCTACCAGAAGGTAAGAAAAGTTGGTTTTTCACAATATTGCGAAACAAAACGGCAGATAATATGTCTGCTAATAAGTGTTTTTTTTCAGTCCTTATACACACACACCAGAATAATACCGTATGTTGAATCACAGTACGTCTAACTACAGTAGCCGTTTTGGTGTTGTTTAGTGGCGTCATCTTGCAGTCTACACATATTTCTTATGTGTGACTGCTATCTACTGGTCACACTTATCATTACACTATGTACCAAATAAAATAGCTTTGGGGTCAGTAAGCACAACCAGAATAATTCTGTA
>NC_084732.1:45711312-45718812 GCF_033978785.1 Entelurus aequoreus | reverse complement strand
GGCAATGTGTATGTGCCTTCTGGGCTACCGTAGGTATTGCGCAATAAGCAGCGTTGCTACCTGGTGGCTAGCTAGTACTAAGGGGAGTGTACAGTGTAGTGTTGTTGTGTTGCCGCTAAAATGCAGGTAAAAGAAAAAGACACAGAGCAGCCTAAAGAAATACAACCGCCTCCGCAGGCTTTGAAAGCAAACGTTTGGAGACACTTTGGATTTTACCGTGGCAACAAAGGGCTTGACATGACTCATGCAATTTGCAGACTTTGCAACGCAAAAGTTAAGTATTTTGGGAATACTTCAAATCCCCGCGCTCACTTGGACAGACACCACCCACAGTTATCAGAGGAAAAGGATCATCCACTAACACCACCGGCAGCAAAATTGGGTTTGGTTTTGAAATTGTATTGCATTATTATGGTATTATTGTGCATTGTTTTCTTTTTTTTTTTTAATAAAAATAAAAAAATAAAAAATCGTTTTTGAATCGAGAATCGTGTTGAATTGAAAAAAATCTATTTTGAATCGAATCGTGACCCCAAGAATCGATTCTGAATTGAATCGTGGGACACCCAAAGATTCACAGCCCTAGTGACAATCATTGGTACTTTAACTTTAACTTAATAACAACTTAAAACATAACATTGAGATAATAATAATACAAATATTAATGATTACGATAAAAAAACTGTAAAAACAATAAAATAATTAAAAAACAGATGACCAGTAAAAAGCCTGATTAAAAAAATGTGTCTTTAGCCCTTTTTTTTAATTTCAAAATCTCTGCAGTCCTGAGGCTCTGGCAAGCTGTTCCACAGGTGGGGGCCATAGTGGCTAAATGCCACCTCACCGTGAGTCTTTGTTCTGGTATTTGGTAAAGCTAAAAGACCAGTGCCAGAGGACCTCAGGATCCACGAGGGTTGATACGATAAAAGCAGGCCAGATAGATAAGAAGGTGCAAGGCCATTAAGACATTTAAAAACAAATAATAAAACTTTAAAATGGACCCTGAAGCGACTTCAAAACTGGTGTAATGTGCTCCCGCCCTCCGGTCCTCGTCAGCACGCGTGCAGCTAAGTTTTGTAATAATTGTAGACTTTTGATATTATTTTTAGGAAGGCCAGAAAACAAGTCATTACAATAGTCTAAACGACAGGAAATCAAAGAATGCATTAGCACCTCCGTGTTGACCTGAGAGAGAAACGAGCGAATTCTGGGCATGTTTTTAAGATAATAAAAAACATTGTTTGTAATATTTTTAATATTTGGGATAAAAGTCAGCTGAGAGTCAAAAATCCCGCCCAGATTTTTTTATAGACCGTGTTGGTTTAAAATCGTGTAATTATGGTAAAAATTTCTCTCTCTGGTCGTCAGGGTCTATAACTAAAACCTCTATTTTGTCCTGGTTGAGCTGTAGGGAACTGACAGTCAACCGTGACTTGATGCAGTTAAAAAGGGTATCTATTGGTCCTGTGTCATCAGGAGACACGGCGATCACATCTGTGTATCATCAGCGTAACTGTGGAAACTGATGCGTTGTCTCCTGATGACGTCCCCGAGAGGCGGCATATAAAGATTAAAAAGAATGGGACTTAAAATTGAGCCTTGAGGAACCCCACATCTTATCTCATGGGTTCCAGAGGAACATGCATCCAACTGCGTCCTTGTTTTCTTGCAAGTCAAACTTTATTATAAGTCATAAATCATGCCTTTCATCTGGATAGTAGAAGGACAAGGACATATTTTAAGTCGGTACACTTTGACAGTCAATTTAATACCGGAAATGGTGAGAGCGACACAAAAAGACGTTTGGTTCCACTCCCCTTTTCTTCACGAGGATTATGAGTCATTCTACATCTAAACGATAATATATGAACATCCTAGCAGTCGGCATGCTAATGACAGCAGACATTGTACAGTAAATGATGTGTTATTGTTTGTTGGCTCTCATGAAGTCTGCAGTGAGCAGGAATCAATGATGTTGGAAAAAAAGAGAACGTTGTGGTGCGTTTTTTTTAATAAAAAAACTTTTTTTTAAACTTTAATACTGTCACATGCAGTTGAAATAAGTTTCATATAAGAGCAGCGTGTGCGTGCGTGTGTGTACCTTTAAAAAGGCAGTGTCTGTCGCCAAGCAACGTGTGACATCAGCGAAAGGACCCGCCGCCCGCCCCGCAACAAAGGCTCTTCAAATAATACCGGTATGGCGGTAATATCTCAAATATATACCACTTTCTAAAGTATACCGGTTTTAACTATAACAGCGGTATACCACCTAGCTTTAGTAACACTACTAGTATAACTAAAGAAGTTGAACAAATGACTACTGACTGCATCTTAAGTAAACAAGTCACTGTACAGTAACACCTTCCCAACATAAACCACGTTACGAAAAACATTTTTATTGCCAAAACATAGCACTTAGAAAGGTGTCTTGATGAATGTCTCAGTTGTATAAATAACAAGTTTGGACCCCAGAGTTATATGTTTGCTAGCAAGGTTAAATTGACATTTCAAGGATCTGCCAATGTGTTTACTACAACAAGCAGCCCACGGTCCACATCCGGCCCGCCAAAGCTTTTCATTTGGCCCGCCGAACATCACCCAAATAGGCTTGATGAAACCATTAAACTAGGGTTGATCATGTATGCAGTACTCCCGCCAAACCACAGGGGGCAACAGCCAGGCATACGTGTCACCAGTGCTCGAGTCATTGTTTTCTGGTGGACCTTTTAAGCCACGGACACAATGATCCAGACAAGCAGCAACAATGCTAGAAATCCCAGCGTGTAAGCTTCATCCCCAAACTTGGTCAAACATTTGTAAGTAGATATAATTTGTAAATAAATATATTTTGTTTTGTATTGAAATGTCTGTCTTCATAATGTTTTTTGTATTCGTGGTTGTGTTGTTTTTTTGTCAACGCTCCTTTAAAGGCCTACTGAAACCCACTACTACCGACCACGCAGTCTGATAGTTTATATATCAATGATGAAATCTTAACATTGCAACACATGCCAATACGGCCGGGTTAACTTATAAAGTGCAATTTTAAATTTCCCGCGACACTTCCGGTTGAAAACGTCTAGATATGATGACGTTTGCGCGTGACGTCATGGAGAGAACGGAAATATTCGGACCCCATTGGATCCAATACAAAAAAGCTCTGTTTTCATCCCAAAATTCCACAGTATTCTGGACATCTCTGTTGGTGAATCTTTTGCAATTTGTTTAATGAACAATGGAGACTGCAAAGAAGAAAGCTGTAGGTGTGATCGGTGTATTAGCGGCGGACTACAGCAACACAACCAGGAGGACTTTGATATGGATAGCAGACGCGCTAGCTCCCAACCTCACTTTGACTTCCTCCGTCTCCGGGCCGCCGACCGCATCGGTGATCGGGTGAAGTCCTTTGTCGCTTCGTCGATCGCTGGAACGCAGGTGAGCACGGGTGTTGATGAGCAGATGAGGGCTGGCTGGCGTAGGTGGAGAGCTAATGTTTTTAGCATAGCTCTGTGAGGTCCCGTTGCTAAGTTAGCTTCAATGGCATTGTTAGCAACAGCATTGTTAAGCTTCGACAGGCTGTAAAGCATTAACCGTGTATTTACATGTCCATGGTTTAATAGTATTGTTGATCTTCTGTCTATCCTTCCAGTCAGGGGTTTATTTATTTTGTTTCTATCTGCATTTGAGCCTGATGCTATCACGTTAGCTCCGTAGCTAAAGTGTTTCGTCGATGTATTGTCGTGGAGATAAAAGTCACTGTGAATGTCCATTTCGCGTTCTGGACTCTCATTTTCAAGAGGATATAGTATCCGAGGTGGTTTAAAATAGAAATCCGTGATCCACAATAGAAAAAGGAGAACGTGTGGAATCCAATGAACCCTTGCACCTAAGTTACGGTCAGAGCGAAAAAACATACGTCCTGCACTGCACGCTAATCTTTCATCCTAGCTCAAATTAATGGGGTAATCGTCGCTTTCTCGGTCCGAATCTCTCTCGCTGCATTGTAAACAATAGGAAAATGTGAGCAGCCCTTCCTCCTGTGACGTCAAGCTACTTCCGGTATAGGCAAGGTTTTTTTTATCAGCGACCAAAAGTTGCGAACTTTATCGTCGTTGTTCTCTACTAAATCCTTTCAGCAAAAATATGGCAATATCGCAAAATGATCAAGTATGACACATAGAACGGATCTGCTATCCCCGTTTAAATTTTAAAAAATCATTTCAGTAGGCCTTTAATACATGTAGTTGTAAATTTGACCAATAGAGGGCGACAACGCTTATAGCGATAAGTCACATACAATGTTTGGTGTGTGAATGTTGTGCAATTTCTCTGTGTTCAGTTTAGTTCAGTTCAGTGTAAACATGTGTAGTTTATTGTGTGAATATATTAACACTAAACCTTCTATTGTATTTATGTAAAATAAACAATGAACATTATTTACGTAAAATACACAATGGATGTTATACTTTTGTTATGTTTATTTTATGTTTGTATTTTCTTAAAAACCTAAATGAAAGAAGAAGTGTAAATAAATACAATTAAGGAAGGAAAACAATTATAAAGAAGGAACGTCAATCCTCAACAAAAAACAGAGCTTCTTTTTATTCATATTGTTAACTAGCTGTGCACGCTGGAAACAAGTAGCAATGGCAGATTAATGAATTTATTAACAGTGCAGTGTGAAAGTTAATGTGTTTACTTTGCGATTAAGTAAACACAGTCTCAAAGAAATGTAACCTGCACACTTTCTGACAAAACATCCGCATTTTCATGTCCAGCCCCTGAGCCTTTGGGCTCTTGAAACTGCTGCCCTCTTCATTATGTAGTTGAATAACCGTGTTGGTCCAAGTCTATACAAAAGGAGCAATCTAGTATTTGTGGGAATTTGCTGCAAAAATGTTTGTCCATCAATTTGGAATAACCCAATCCTACACTGCAGTGGACACTTACAGTATGGTATATTTTGGCTAACAGGGCTCCGGCAAAAGAAAAAGACCAAAAACAAATGTCAACTACAAAGAACGGTGGTTCTCAAATTAAGAATAATAGTAAAAAGAGAAGTGTGGTCCTCAGCTTTCTGGAAATGTGGCCCCTAGAACAATTTAATCCAATGTAGAGTGCTACATAGATGCTGTGTTGCCTTCACGGCCCATAGGTCAACACCAGGCCCGGGTTAGAATGTCAGGTCCCTACTTTGATGTGACAAAGCACATGTTTATCTCCCCATGGGAACTCTCTGCTCTGACATTAGTGATAAGCTGCACTGAGTCACAAAAAGAAAACAAAAGCCCTAAAAGGCGCCATTGTTGTGAATGTTAAAATAAAGTTTAGCTGAATCCCTTAAGACCACAGCAATGATTTACGCCCAGGCAGGGAAGAACATAACAAACGTACATAGTCAGCGGTAAATACAAATACAACCGGAGGAAATATTCTGGGTTAACCAGCGCCACTTTTGAATTGACGCACTTTTTATGTGCTCATTTCACACTGCTACTCGTTGCAACAGGTCGCATCAAACTCCAGCAGCTTGTTCAAAACCTGACATTTCCTCCATACCAGCTTCCCGTGGCTTGGTCACGCCGTTAAATACAAGCTTTAAAGCAAGTCAAGTGACCTGAAATCTGCTTTTGTCGTCACAGCTCTCAAAACAAACCGAACATCAGTGAAAAGTGTTGCCGACTCACCAGAAGCAGTCCTGCTGACTTTTCTCTCCAGATATCTGAAGATGAATATATGTATTTAAAATATTAATACAGTTAGCAAAGTGCCCCAGTCGTAGTTTAGCAACTTATTTATCGCAGTGCTGCTTACTGAGGGAGACAATCTGAGGAGGCGGAGGAGGTCCGCCCCTCCTACGGCCCGCCCCGCCTCCTGAAACAAGCGCGCCGACCCACCTCCTGCTTGTGAAGCACTAACACAAACTGGACCAACTGGACCCAGGACACCTTCATTAGCATTCAAAACCAACCAAAGTACAATTAAAAATCAAGTTTTAGATACTGCAAACTTTACACCTCAAAATGTCACCTATATAATATAGGTAGTATACAGGATCAATACAGGCTATATTGATAGAATAGAAAGAAGATAAAAACAAGTTTTGCAGCATTAAGACAAACCGTGCACATTAGCATCAACTATGCAATTTTAATTATTTTCAGACCTATTGATAGGAAACCTAAAAGTTTGGTGGAGGTTCAACTAGTTGCCCTCGTCTGCATGTCTTTAGAGGAGCGCCATCTAGTGGAGCGTAACGTGTCCTGATTTTAGTGCGGTGCATTGATCGCAACGCAAATAAAAAAAAATCATACAAAGGGATTAAAGATAAAACATAAACAATGACAATATTATAAGTGAATTGAATTGTATTTATTATAGAACCTTTTTTTTTCAAATGGCTCAAAGTGCTCAAAGTGAAAGCCATCATGTACATTTAAGCTGCAGAGTGAGTGGCACTGGGAGCCAGCTGATGAAGTGTTTTGCCCAAGGACACAATGGCCTCACTTAACTATACGGAAGATGGATTCAAACCAGGAACCCTCAAGTTTCACCTTTGTGAAGTTGTCCCCCACCTTGTCCAAATCTCCCCCAAACTAGTCCCAATCGTTTGTGCTTCGTTTGTGCTGCACAATGTTTTGGTATAACTATTATATTAATTTATTGACAAATTATGATTCATAACCAGCCCCTCCCCCGCCCCCTAACACCTTTTCAAAATTTCCCCAAACTAGTCCCAACTGTTTATGCTAATTTGTGCTGCAAAATGTTTTGGTCTAACTATTATACATATACATTTATTGACAAATTAAGATTCATAACCAGCCCCCCGCCCCCCTCGCACCCCAACACCTTCTCAAAATTTCCCCAAACTAGTCCCAATTGTTTTGTGCTTCGTTTGTGCTTATTTGTGCTGCAAAAATGTTTGGTTCAATTGTTTGAAAGTTATTAATGAATAGGATTCATAATCAGCTCCGTAAAACGTAAATAACTTCAAAACTATAATAGTTGGACTCGAATATTTTGCCGCACAGACGAGCACAAATGAATTAATGGGACACATTTGGGAAGATTTGGACATAGTTGAGGTGTAATTATGATTAATACTAAGTTAAATACACAGTATTACAATAAAACTTTAACAATTTAAAATCCTTAAAAGCACAAACGATCGGGACATGTTTGGGGAGATTTGGACCTGGTGGGGGGGCCAACTTCACACAGGTTCAAGTTTCTGGCCGGTCGCTCTACCAGCTGAGCTACATCGCCTAAGCTGTCTTTTATTATTGATATTATCATTATTATTTATAAATGTCTATCATTATGATTATGATTATGATGATGATGATGATTATTATTATTATTAGTAGTAGTAGTAGTGTATAGCGGTAGATATACAACATATACAGTATTTTCTATACCGCTTATCCTCATTCGGGTCACAGGTAAGCTGGAGCCTATTCCAAGAGGCTGGGTGCACCCTAGACTGGTCACAAGCCA
>NC_084732.1:45608812-45708812 GCF_033978785.1 Entelurus aequoreus | reverse complement strand
AACAAATTGACAACACTATTTTAAATAGCTGCAACATAACATACATAAGTAACAAACAGCATAATAACAGCATAGCTGTAAACCTGGATTCACCCAAGGAAGGCACACATGACATACACAAAGTCACTGCTCCTGTTCACTGCTCCCTTCACCTCCCAGGGGGTGATCAAGGGTGATGGGTCAAATGCAGAGAATAATTTTGCCACACCTAGTGTGTGTGTGACAATCACACACACTTTAACTTTAACTTTAACTGGCACTTTAACTTTAACTTCTTTGTGTCTTTGATCCAAGACACAACTTACATTTAACTAAAATGTTCTTTTCTTTGTGCTCGACAAAAGAAAAGTAGCGAGAATATCTCCATGCTAGGAAACTCGACTTCTGGCTTCGCCATGATGTCTTGTTAGTTGTTATGAGAGTAGAGTTATGTGTGTGTGTGTGTGTGTGGCCCTTTAAGATATGACAGCATGTGAGGTGAGTGACGTCAGTGAGTGAGTGGGCGAGAGAAGTGAGGGAGCGGCATGCAAGACACCAATAAAGTCACAAAGTTGCAACAAACCGCCAGCCTCGTCATTCACCCTCGAGTCCGGAGCTGTAAAGACCCACTGCCGGTGGTAAAGGGAAGGTTGTTAGCCCCGAAGTACATCGACCCTGGAGGAACGTCTCCCCTGCGTTCCTCGACTACGGTCTGGGAGCACCCCCCGCCCCCACCCACACAAAGCACGCCTTTTCTTTTCCTTGTGACACAGAAGAACGACACCGCGGCGTTCCAATAAAACACACTCAGATCTTCTGTTTCTAGCCGATACTACATAAAAAAATAACGTAAAATAATGCAGTAATGCATCATGTAGTAACGGTAACTGAGTTACTGTATATAAAAAATAACGTGTTAGATTACTAGTTACCGCCGAAACTAACGGCGTTACAGTAACGCGTTACTTTGTAACGCGTTAGTCCCAACACTGGTCTTTGGTGTGAATGTCAGGCATCATGTTTGGAGGAAACCATGAGGCAACACTCATCACCAGGCCAATATCATCCCCACAGTGAAACATGGTGGTGGCAGCATCATGCTGTGGGGATAGTTTTCAGCCTCAGGAGCTGGGAGACCATAGTCAGGATAGAGAGAAAGATGAATGCAGTAAAGTACAGAAACCTCCTGGATGAAAACTAATGCTTACCATCCAACCTGATGGAGCTTGAGAGGTGCTGAAAAGAGGAATGGGCAAAAAGGAATGGTCGTAACTGCCCAATGATAGGTGTGCCGAGCTTGTGGTATTGTATTCAATAAGACTTGAGGCTGTAATTGCTTTTAAAGGTGCATCAACAAAATATTGAGCAAAGGCCGTGAATAATTATGCATATGTCAATCCATCCATATATCCATTTTCTACTGCTTGTCCCTTTTGGGGTCGCAGGGGGTGCTGGAGCCTATCTCACCTGCATTCGGGCGGTAGGCGGAGTACACCCTGGACAAGTCGCCACCTCATCACAGGGCCAACACAGATAGACAGACAACATTCACACTCACATTCACACACTAGGGACAATTTAGTGTTGCCAATCAACCTATCCCCAGGTGCATGTCTTTCGAGGTGGGAGGAAGCCGGAGTACCCGGAGGGAACCCACGCAGTCATGGGGAGAACATGCAGACTCCACACAGAAAGATCCCGAGCCCGGGATTGAACTCAGGACCTTCGAATTGTGAGGCACATGCACTTACCCCTATGTGACTTTTTATTTTTTATTTTTTTAATTAAAAAAAATAAAACTTTACAGTCTGTAGAATTTTGAGGACAAAAATTAATGTATTCAATTTTGGAATAAGGCTGTAACATAACAAAATGTGGGAAAAGTGAATTGCTGTGAGTATTTTGTAAGTGACCAATGGTGATGGCCAGTCCAGGGGTGTATCCTAATTCTAATCCAAAAACAGCTGGGGTAAGATACCGCCTACCTTTGGCCCTAATGAGGACAAGTAAACAAGAAATTTGATGGATGGATAACCGTTAGTGTTATTAAATTATTAAAGATGGAGTGATGGTGTGTGATCTTTGTAGTAGTCTCCTATTTCTATTCGTGACCAGTGAGCCCCTCCCCTTCAGCCTTTAATCTGCGCTGTGTGCCACTGTGTTGGCTTGCACAACAACAACCCACAGTGAGAGCTGTGTTCACATGGTGTGTTCCTGCATGTGTGGATCACACATCAGTGCAGCACAGGTGGTCACCAGTGTAACCTGCTTTTCACCTGAGTTGGCTGGGATAGGCTCCGGCTCCTCTAGTGACCCTGAACAGTAGAGGCGTTGTAGAAAATGAACGGTCCGTAAAACATTGCAGAATTCAAGAAGCCGAGTCATGAATTAGGATGGTAGACTGGAGGATTTTTTAAAAAGCATGCCCTGTTAAAAGGACGGATGAAGCAGGCTGACACACTCACTGTAGGGAGCAGCAGACGCTTTCGTCAGTCTTGGAGGATGAGAGCCAAGGACTTTCTGGCCCAGCAGCCATGACAGGAAGTCAGCCTGCAGGCATGGTGGTCCCACTCCTACAGAAAATCTGAACACCCTACAGTCCAAATCTCACATGTTTACTTTTCACCCCCCCCACCCCTTCCCCTCCTCTGCAGAAGAAAAGAAGTATTGAAATGTGACGGTGGTGATTAACGTTGCTTCTCTGGGCAGACAGCAGCAGTCAGCACTTTGGAGAGCGGATGTGGGCTCAGACCTCGGAGGACGCGAGGAGTGCTCACATCTGGAGAGTGATAATTCCACGCAGATGCACGACCACGCCTGTGATTTACAGCATGGGCACACATCCAGCTTGTGGAGAGGCGTTTTCACCAGCCTTTGGGGACGCATTCATCTCAGTCACAGGACGAGTGGCAGACACAAACACTGTATCACGTTTGTTAACCTGACTTCTGGCTTACAAAATAAATGTCCTTCAAGTTCAAGAAAAACATTTGCAAAAAAGGAAGAAAGATAAGGGAAGATTAAATGTGTCTATCCAAGAAAACATTTTTTTTAACCTGTTCAGGTAAACTGGAGCCTATCCCACTAACAATTTATGCTACAGTTTCTGAGCAGGATATAAACCAACCTTGGCTGCACCAATAGTGTGCACATTTCTTCAAGGGTGGATTATATTTTCTGTTGACACATACAATGGCAAATATCTAAGAAAAGTGTAGGATTGCACCAGAAGAATTAAACATAGATACCAAGCAAACTGCAATCCTGCTATCGACAGTGGCGGATCAATGCTTTTTGTGGCCCCATTTCAGTCTTTGATATGACTAAGGTTTGGTGTGTATAAATTGTTCATCAAATTGAACCCTACAAAGCTCCAAATGTAACTAACTTTTTGAAGTATGAACAGTGAGTATCTAAATTGACTTGAATGTGAACATACACTAACCTCTTCATGCTGCATTTGTGCATTCCAAACAGATAAATCTGTATTCCACACAACTGGCAAGATAATCCAGAACAATAGCAACCTTCATCTAGAACTGTATCGGCAGCGACACGGACGGTCTTTTCCTTTGGATTTAAAACTCCTTTCATCAATCCCTAAAGCATTATGAATAAACTCAGAGACATTCAAAAGTTTTGTTTACATGGTTTTCCGTCATAAAATTGCTTCGAAAAAACTCTCCCTCCGGTCTTTCTTTACTTCGGACCTGCATCTGGTCCGAGACATTCTTGGTAGTAGTGTTATGTTCGTATAGCAATCTAAGATAATTTCCTGATGCTGTCTCCTATTCATTGGCCCTGCGATGAGGTGGCGACTTGTCCAGGGTGTACCCCGCCTTCCGCCCGATTGTAGCTGAGATAGGCTCCAGCGCCCCCGCGACCCAGAAGGGAATAAGCGGTAGAAAATGGATGGATGGATGGATGTCTCCTATTCAACATCACCATAGCCATTAGAGACGGACGATTTGTAATCTGTGCAAACTGACAAAATTACAGCCAACATCACTTAAAAACAAGTTGTAAGGATCCGCAGGTGGCTAGTGTGACGTTATATGTCAAGGAATTCATTTAACCGCGCTAAAATGAAATAAGTGTATGGGAGGCACATGGCGTATGACCGATAGTTGCATTAGAGAAAGTACATGCATACTTGGACTTCACACATATGTGTGAATATACCAAAAACCAAACTATTTGAGGAATCAGACTAATTTAGTGCATGGAAATGTAGTGATGGATTCCAAACATCAAAAAATAGATACTTAAATATCTGCCTGACTTATGATTTCAAAACTATCCATCAAATTGTACACTGTATAAGGACAATAACATTTAAGATTAAAAAAAACGGGCAGCTAGTTGCCAGAATTTTATTATAAAAAACAGAGGTACAATTTTTCCATTTAAAGTAATACACTGTACACCACAACCGCAGATTTTACAGTAAAAAAAATAAAACTCGACAGCTCAGTCGCGAAGAATTTTTCTGTAAAAACCGTGGTACTGGGACTGTTTATCTATTTGCATTTTCGATTTTAATTTTACAGTGTATTTTAAAACAATTTGGGTTGTCAGGTGATTAATTTTTTCTCTCAAATTTACCACTATCTTGGAATGTGAATAATTCTGATTAATCACAGGTTAATATTTGGTTGCATAAAAACAATTTGCTTATGAAAATACCAAAATATTTGGATACAAATGCAATTTTGTAGTCAGAATGTCATGCAAGAATGTTGTTTAAATGTTTTACTGAACTGCAAGTCATTAATTTGCTCAAAACTTTGTGAAAGTAAGTACCGTACAGTAAGAATTGAGTGCACGTTTTGAAAGTCTTTGCAATAATACAGAAAAGTAGGTACACATGTACAGTATATTAATAGATAATGCAATAAAGACCCCTATAATCGACTTTAGATAGTGCACTATCTGCATCTGCATTTACTCTTCCTCATTACAAGCAGTTGTTAAGCTTAGTAGTGAAGTAAATTATATTTACATAGTGCTTTTTCACTAAAGACTCAAAATGCTTTACATAGTGAAACCCATTATCTACATCTTTAAGCTACATTTAAACCAGTGTGGGTGGCACTGGGAGCAGGTCGGTAAAGTGTCTTGCTCAAGGACACAATGGCAGTGACTAGGATGGCGAAAGCAGGAATTGAACCTGGAACCCTCAAGTTGCTGGCACGGCAGCTCTACCAACTGAGTGTTGTTGCCTCAAATTAAATGATTTACCTTTTTAGATGTTGTACAAACTACTGTAGTTTGGACATGAATGACATTTTGCAGCACTTGGTCTTCACAGATGTTGGTCCATTTCGAAAACGCATTGTTTGATTAATCCGAGGTAAACGCAGATAAGCTCAGCCAACACCTTTTGTTGTCCTCCCGTTTGCTGTAGATGTAGCATTCATGATAGCGGCGCCATCCTCAAGTTCATGTTTTGCTTTAAGATGCTAGTTTAACGCGAGAACTCCCAGGTATTTTTTTGGATAGAATAGAATATACTTTTATTTATTCCACAATGGGGAAATTACATTGTTCAGTGCTGTCTAATGCTGAAGGAGCTACTCAGGGCCTCCACATGGGGTGAGACAGATTGGAAATGATGGATGTCAACTTGGTCAGCATTCTGCTGTCAGGCCCCTCCTCAATGCTGTCTAGTGGGCAGCCTAGGACGGAGTCAGCTCTCTTAATCAGTTTATTAAATTTGTTCCTGTCTCTGACCATGCTGCCCCCACCCCAGAAAACCACGGCATAGAACACCACAGAAGCCACCACAGTGTCTTAAAGGTGCGCAGCAGTGACCCGCACACCCCGAAGGACCTCAATCTCCTCAAGAGGTGTAGGTGACTTTGACCCTTCTTGTACACAGCGTTTAAATTAGGAGTCCAGTCCAGTTTATTGTTGAGGTGAACATTCAGGTATCTAAATGAATCCCTGGATGTTCTGTGGTGTGGCTGGTTTAGCTGATCGCCGGGAGTCAATCACAAGCTTTTTTGGTTTACTGGTGTTCAAGGGCAGGTGATTACGTGCACACCAGTCAACAAAGCCTGAAATGACTTCTAAGTATTCCTGCTCCCTCCCCTCAGACACACATCCCACCACTACGGAGTTGTCTGAAAACTTCTGCAGAAGGCAGCGGATGGAGTCGTGCCTGAAGTCTGAGTTGTAAAGCGTGAACAGGTAAGGTGAGAGCACTTGCCGCGGTCTTTAAGTAGGTGAGGGTCCGATGCAGCAGGTAGATGATGGCCTCATCATCCACACCGATGCTTGGACACTAAGCAAACTGCAAGGGGTCAATTGCTGACCCTGTCTGCACGCAAAGATGGCTGAGGATGATCTGCTCCTTGGTCGTCATGAGGTGGGAAGTCAGGACAACAGGTCTGAGGTGCTTCAACTCCTTGGAATGAGCTTTTTTCTTAACGACAGACAATTAGCCCCCTTTCTTTTATAAATGCAGTCATTATACCAGAATTTGTTACGGCACTCGCGCTGTCTGCCTCTTCCTCCGCTGAGGCAGCACCTAGAGACTACGCTGCGAGCCAAGCAGGACACGCCCCCGCGCTCGTTGCGCAGACCGCGCCCACGCGCCGACACAGCCGGAGACAAACTTCTATCGACACACCTGGGACTAATGAGAGGCAGCATGATAAAGAGACTTGCCGCTGACTTCTCGTCGCCAGAACGTCGCCCTGTTTTCAGTAAGCTCTCACGTCTCTGGCTCCCCTCCTGTGCTTTCTCTTTTGCTAATTTTTGTCCTTCTCATGTCTGGCGCTGATCTTGTCTTTGTCATATCCTGTTCCCACAGCCTCCGTGTCCCTGTCTTTGCCTTTGCGCTTCCACTGTGAAGTTTCCCCCGGACTCTGATTGCCTTCCCCGATTTTCGACCCCCATGCTCGGATTTGGACCCCTGACGCCTCTCTCCTGCCAAACAGACCTTGCTCGGATCACGAACCCCTTTTGGATCTTCCCCCTCTGGACTTGGATGCCGCCACCACCAACACGCACCTTCAACAAACCCTCGGTAAATTCACATTGTGTAAATTTCCCCACATAGTATTACACACACACACATATTAGCATACACACCCCACGTATACATTAAAAGCTCAAATAAAACCTGTTGAGCTATATCTCCTGTTGTTGTGCCATCTCCTTGCCCCTTGTCGACTCATAACAGTACGTTCTGGCCAAGATGGAACCAGACGGTACCCAAGGATCTCAGTCCACCCCCCATTCTCGAGTTGCCCCTACAACTGACTTTTCTTCCGTTCAAACTGTCCTCCAACAGCATCAGGCTCGCTTCTCTACTCTTGAGGACAAATTGGACGTCGCCTTCGCTAGCATTCTGGCTAGGTTGGAAACTCTCGACCCCCGTCAGGTGACACCCCCCACAGCTGCCCTGGGAGCTTTGGCGACACCCACCATCGGAGCACAGTCTCCACTCCGAGAACCCAAGATAGCCAGCCCTAGAGTTTTCGAGGGGGATTTTGAACTTTGTCGAGGCTTCTTGGTGCAATGTGAGCTGATTTTTCAACATCAGCCTTCCCGGTATGCAAATGACGGTACCAAAATTGCATTTATGTTTTCCTTACTCTCGGGCCCTGCATTAAAGTGGGCCACGGCAGCCCTTAGCAAGACATTGGGTCTTAAGACTGATTATGCGGCTTTCTGTAGAGAGTTTCGGGCTGTTTTTGACCACCCTACAGACGGGGGAGACTCCGCCTCCAAACTTCACTCCCTTCGACAGGGCCGTCGCTCCGTGGCTACTTACACCTTGGAGTTCCGCACCCTGGTAGCCGATAGTGGATGGGATGACAAGGCTCTGCAGAGCGCCTACAGGAGAGGTCTGAGTGAGACCATTAAGGACGGCTGGCTTCGGGATAGGTCGTCCTCTTGTCGTGAGCTCATCGAACTGGCATTGCTCTTCGACCAAAGACTGGTGGAAAGAGAGGCGGAGAGGGACTATGCCTCTACTGGTTCCGTGTCGACAACATCCTCTCGACCTCCCAGCCAACATCCCATGAGACAGACAGGAACCGCTACTTCATATTCAATCACACCCTCCGAACCTATGCAGATAGGTAGATCTCGTCTTACCTTTGAGGAGCGGGAGCGTAGGTTTCAATGTCGTCTGTGTCTCTACTGTGGTCGGGCTGACCACATAATTCGCAATTGTCCTTCACGGCCAAAAGATCAGGCTCACCAGTCAAGGGGCTCCTGGTGAGCCATACCACCCTCCCCACTACACATAAAGGAGGTAGCCCTGGAATTTTTTTCCCCGCAACATTAACATGGGAGGCTAGTACAATATCGGTGGGGGCTTATTTGGACTCCGGAGCTGATGAAAGTTTCATCGATCTGGAGTACGCCCGACAAGTAGAAATTCCCCTAGTCCCACTCGACACATTCATCTCCGCCCAGGCTCTCGATGGACATCCTTTGGGTCCTATCAAGCATTGCACAGGGCCCCTTTCATTAACTCTTTCTGGCATCCACACGGAGACCATCCATCTCTGGGTACTGGACGCCCAATTGGCCCCTCTCGTTCTCGGCCGCTCTTGGTTGAGTCAACACGACCCCCATATTTCTTGGTCAACTGGAAAAATCCTGGCCTGGAGCAACCACTGTCACGCACACTGTCTCAGATCCGCAGTGATCCCTCCTGGTAATCCTAGACCAATCTCACCCCCAGTGGACCTCTCCCGAGTCCCTAGGTTCTACCATGACCTAGCCACAGTTTTTAGCAAGGAGCAAGCTCTGTCTTTACCGCCCCACAGACCATACGACTGCGCTATCGATCTCATCCCCAACGCAATCCTGCCTTCCAGTCGTCTGTACAACTTGTCCCTCCCGGAGAAACAGGCCATGAGGAACTACATTTCTGAGTCTCTCACCTGTAGCAACTGGGTTTTTTTTCGTCAGCAAGAAGGATGGCTCCCTCAGACCCTGCATAGACTACCGGCAACTCAACTGCATCACCATTAAAAATAAATATCCTCTACCCCTCCTGAACTCTTCCTTCGAGCCTCTCGCCCCCGCCACCATTTTTACTAAATTGGACCTACGAAATGCTTACCATTTGGTACGCATCAGGGAGGGAGATGAATGGAAAACAGCGTTTAATACGCATTTAGGCCACTTTGAATACCGGGTCATGCCTTTTGGTCTGACTAATGCCCCCGCCGTTTTCCAGGCCCTCGTCAACGACATCCTCAGGGACATAATCGACCGCTTTGTTGTTGTCTACCTTGATGATTTTCTAATTTTTTCTAAGACTCAGCAGGAACACCAGCATCACGTCCGTCTCGTCTTGCAGCGCCTACTTGAGAACCGTCTCTTCGTCAAGGTGGAAAAATGTGAGTTCCACACCTCTTCCGTTCATTTTCTTGGTTTTGTGATTGAGAAGGGTCATATCAAAGCTGACCCCAAGAAAGTGAAGGCGGTGGTGGAGTGGCCCCAACCCACGACTCGGACGGAGTTTCGACGTTTCCTGGGATTTGCGGGTTTCTACCGACGCTTTATTAAGGACTTCAGCAAGCTGGCCGCACCTCTCCATACCCTCAGTTCAACCAAGATGCCGTTTCAATGGAACCGAGAAGCCGGGATGGCATTCTGGTGCCTCAAGAGGAGCTTCATCTCAGCCCCTATCCTCGTTCACCCGGATCCAGACTGTCCTTTTATTGTGGAGGTGGACGCATCCGACTCTGGGATTGGAGCAGTACTATCCCAACGCTCCAAACAGGACAATAATATCCACCCATGTGCGTTTTTCTCCAGGCGTTTATTCCCCGCCGAACGAAATTATGATGCAGGAAATCGAGAGTTGCTGGCAGTCCACGATGCCCTGACAGAGTGGAGACATTGACTCGAGGGGGCCAAACACCAGTTTCAGGTACTTACGGACCACCGCAACCTTCTGCATGTCCGGTCCGCTAGGAGACTCAACGACCGGGAGGCCCGATGGTCTCAATTTTTTAGTCGATTTGACTATGTTCTTTCTTTCAGGCCAGGCTCTCGCAACACTAAAGCTGATGCCTTGTCCCGACGGTTTTCCGAGGAGCCCACCTGCACCACACCTGTGGAAACTGTCCTCCCTACCTCCAGAGTAATCGGTATGGTTACCTGGGAGGTGGAAAGACTGGTTCGGTACGCTCTACAGAATAAACCCAGACCAGGGGGAGGACCTCCCAACAAACTTTTTGTTCCTCGAGAGCTACGCCCTCGAGTCTTGGACTGGGGGTTTTCAAGTGTCTTCACCTGTCATCCCGGATTCCAGCGAACCCTCTCTTTTGTCCGCCGGCGGTTCTGGTGGCCATCCATGGCTATCGATACTCGTGAGTTCATCGCCGCTTGCAGTACCTGTGCTCGTAATAAATCCTCCCACAGACCGCCGGCGGGACTGCTTTGCCCTCTTCCTATTCGTTTTTCTAAAGCTGCACACTTTGTTCCATTACCCAAACTTCCCTCTGCTTCCGAGACGGCTGACCTCCTCACAGTCCATGGTGTTAAGCAGCATGGGATCCCGATGGACATTGTCTCGGATTGGGGGATTTGCAAAGGGATTGGGGCTACGGTCAGTCTCACTTCTGGCTACCACCCTCAGAGCAATGGTCATGCGGAGAGAGCGAACCAGAGTTTGGAAACCATGTTGCGTTGTGTTGCCGCCCGCCAACCCTCTTCTTGGAGCAAGTATCTGCCCTGGGTCGAATTTGCCTACAACTCCATGAAGAGTTCAGCTACAGGTTTGTCGCCTTTTGAGTGTTCCCTCGGTTATCATCCCCCTTTGTTTCCACAACAAGAGATCGAAACGGCGGTAGCATCTACTCGCAAACACATCAAGAGATGCCGTCAAATCTGGAAGACTGCCCGTGCTGCCCTTCTAAAGGCTTCCGAGAGGATGTGTCGCAGCGCCAATCGGCGACGTATGCCGGCGCCCTCATACCGTCCGGGACAACAGGTGTTTTTACAGGCCAAAGACCTCCATCTACAAGTACCATCCCGTAAACTTGCACCCCGTTTTGTAGGACCTTTTTCGGTGGAGGCCATAGTTAATCCGGCAGCTGTTAGACTTTCTCTTCCCCCCTCAGTGAGGCGACATCCGGTAGTTCATGTCTCCCAGATTAAGCCTGTTTTAAGTTCTCCCCTGTCCTCCCCCGACCCCACCCCACCCCCACCTAGGATTCTGGATAACGGTGATCCGGTCTGGTCCGTCAAAGAGATCCTCGGTGTCCGTCGGCAAGGTAGGGGCCTGGTATATTTAGTTGATTGGGAGGGATATGGGCCAGAGGACAGGTCCTGGGTTCCTGCCTCCTACCTTGCTGACCCCTCCCTGCTGGAGGACTTCTACCGGGCCAGCCCGGGAGCTCTTCGGCGCTCGTCAGGAGCCTCGCATAAGAGGAGGGGCACTGTTACGGCACTCGCGCTGTCTGCCTCTTCCTCCGCTGAGGCAGCACCTAGAGACTCCACTGCGAGCCAAGCAGGACACGCCCCTGCGCTCGTTGCGCAGACCGCGCCCACGTGCCGACAAAGCCGGAGACAATCTTCTATCGACACACCTGGGACTAATGAGAGGCAGCAGGATAAAGAGACTCGCCGCTGACTTCTCGTCGCCAGAACGTCGCCCTGTTTTCAGTAAGCTCTCACATCTCTGGCTCCACTCCTGTGCTTTCTCTTTTGCTCATTTTTGTCCTTCTCATGCCTGGCTGGCCCTGATGTTGTCTTTGTCATCTCCTGTTCCCACAGCCTCCGTGTTCCTGTCTTTGCCTTTGCGCTTCCACTGTGAAGTTTCCCCCGGACTCTGATTGCCTTCCCCGATTTTCGACCCCCACGCTCGGATTTGGACCCCTGACGCCTCTCTCCTGCCAAACGGACCTTGCTCGTATCACGAACCCCTTTTGGATCTTCCCCCTCTGGACTTGGATGCTGCCACCACCAACACGCACCTTCAACAAACCCTCGGTAAATTCACATTATGTAAATTTCCACACATAGTATTACACACACACACATATTAGCATACACACCCCACATATACATTAAAAGCTCAAATAAAACCTGTTGAGCTATATCTCCTGTTGTTGGGCCGTCTCCTTCCCCCTTGTCGACTCATAACAGAATTCCTTCTTCCCTCTCTTCAAGCTTACCCCTCCCCCTGATCAGAATCCTCAGATCAGAGGGAGACGTATGCTTGAAGAGAGGGAAGCTTCTAAACTTGATGTGTGGCGAATATAAAAAAGTTTGTCGCTGCAATACCAATTAATTACCTCAATTTTATCTAACGTTCCATCTGAGTTTGTTTTGAAGGGTGCAGATCACACCGCTCTAACTGTGGTTAATCTTTTTTCATTTATGATAATGCAATAATTTTTTATAATAATCACATGCGTTAACGCTAAAATATACATAATAACCAGATGCATAGGCAATTGTGTAACAATATCCTTATACATTCATATTCATATACTATTCACTGTTACAAGCGGCAGCCATAATTACGATGTGGCCCTCAATAAAAATGAGCAGGGAAATTCAACTGGCGGCCCAGGAGCCAAATCCTACCAGGGAATGACACCATACCGGCCCCCAGTTTCAGTTTAGTAACCTTGCTTGCTAACTGGGGCGTTCCTCAGGGCACCCCTTCAAGTCCTCTCCTTTTTGGCATTTACAAATGTTTTAGTAAAGTGATTTGTGCCCTTTGTCACCGATTCTGTTCATAACTTTTATGGACAGAATTTCTAGGCAGGTGCAGTCAAGGCGTTGAGGGGATCCGGTTTGGTGGCTGCAGGATTAGGTCTCTGCTTTTTGCAGAGGATGTGGTCCTGATGGCTTCATCTGGCCAGGATATTCAGCTCTCACTGGATCGGTTTGCAGCCGAGTGAGAAGCGACTGGGATGAGAATCAGCACCTCCAAGTCCGAGTCCATGGTTCTCGCCCGGAAAAGGGTGGAATAGCATCTCCGGGTTGGGGAGGAGACCCTGCCCTAAGTGGAGGAGTTCAAGTACCTAGGAGTCTTGTTCACGAGTGAGGGAAGAGTGGATCGTGAGATCGACAGGCGGATCGGTGCGGCGTCTTCAGTAATGCGGACGCTGTATCGATCCGTTGTGGTGAAGAAGGAGCTGAGCCGGGAGGCAAAGCTCTCAATTTACTGGTCGATCTACGTTCCCATCCTCACCTATGGTCATGAGCTTTGGGTTATGACCGAAAGGACAAGATCACGGGTACAAACGGACGAAATGAGTTTCCTCCGCCGGGTGGCGGGGCTCTCCCTTAGAGATAGGGTGAGAAGCTCTGCAATCCGGGGGGAGCTCAAAGTAAAGCCGCTGCTCCTCCACATCGAGAGGAGCCAGATGAGGTGGTTCGGGCATCTGGTCAGGATGCCACCCGAACGCCTCCCTAGGGAGGTGTTTAGGGCACGTTCAACCGGTAGGAGGCCACGGGGAAGACCCAGGACACGTTGGAACGCCTCGGGATCCCCCGGGGAAGAGCTAGACGAAGTGGCTGGGGAGAGGGGAGTCTGGACTTCCCTGCTTAGGCTGCTGCCCCCGCGACCCGACCTCGGATAAGCGGAAGAAGATGGATGGATGGATTTGTGTAACTAAGGTGTTGCTTGTTTACTTCAGATGCAGTCAGTCGGCATTTGTTTAACGTCTTTAGTTGCTGTATACTAGTGGTTTTCCTCAAGGTCCTCTCTTTTTCATCATCTGTGCTATTGAACTAGAGTGCTGTCATAAACATTGTCTTTGATGAAGAGCTTTTTTGCATAAGGTCCTTAAAAACTGCAGAGCGCTCATGTAACTCTGACAAAATAGATAGACCAAAATCAAATGTTCACTGTAGAGGACCCTGGTTCTCCAGAATATACAAAATAAGACTAATAGTGAAGAGAAAAGTCCCTAGCTTTCTGGAAATTTGGTCCCCGAAACAATTTAGTGGAACATCCGATGCCAGGAGCCGGCCCAACAAGTGTCAGCGATGTGGGGTGAAATAACCTCTCAAACACCAATAGTTAAAAAAAGATGGCACATTTATTGCAACATAAATGTTATATACATGTTTTTTCTGTTGAAAAAGACAGAAAATTCAAATTCTCATTGCCGCATTTTTTTGTGATGTGCATTGGCAACACCTTGGAGTTTAACACAAAATGGTTCTCAATCAACAACTAAGAGACGTGTAAATGGATGGTTGGCTCGTATCGAAGCCTTTCTTTTTAACCGGCCGGTAATAACAAAGAGGTTATGGTAAGTAACTGTACATTTTACTATCTAATATAGTAAAATAAAGTAAGAAACTTTTTACTCAAAACTTCTGTTTAAAAAAATCTATAAAGAGTAATGTTTAGAGTTCTACAAATATTCTTACGGTATTATTGTATAAAAGACTACACTACATTGAAAAATAAGCCAAATGTTTTTTTTTTTCTTTCCTCGTTTTGATTTTCCCTTTTCTATATATTATACAAGGGAACGTACGTTGGAAAACAGCAAAGTCTAACTTGGTAAAGAAATAAGAAGAAATGAAGCATGTATATCCATAAAGTTGAATACACACATGTGAATACTGTAATGTACAACAAGGCCACATTCAGAGAGTGGACACACAAAACACAAAGAGATTCCAAATGTAAACTTTTGCTGTGGCGTCTTTGATTCAAAATCAAGTCCCTTTTTTTGCACAGAACATTCTCCATTGTGAATGTGGCAGCCTTGTTTGGGATGTATGTGACAGCTACATAAAACACACAAACTAAATGGAATTTAAAACAAAGTCTTAAGACCAAAAGAAAGATTACACAAGCACACGTATACAAAGAAAAACAAAAGAAAGCTATAACCAAAAGACAAAAAACTTATTTTGTTCATTATTGTGCTTACAATGAAAAAAAATGACCAGCAAACTCTATGAAAGGAGCCTGGCTTATTGATATAGAATATACTGTAGCAAAATATAAGTCACATAGAAGCTGCATGAAGTGACTTGTTTACAACCAACCAAACAAATGTAGACGTGCTTTTTGAAGTCATCAGACAAAGCGATAATCAGGCCAGGAGAAAAAGTGGTCGTCATTTTTGTTTTTTTAAGCAATCCGGTAAATTGATGGCAGATAAAAAAACAAAACAATAAACTGTGTCAATATCAGAACCGACAACATCAATATGTCACTGCTTACATGAACACTATGGCAATAACATGCCCTTTTCTTGCTGTGACACTATAACAGGGGTCGTCAACGTTTTCCAGGTCAAGGATCCCCAAACTGGCGGAGAGATTGAGGGGATACTTTATGTGTATATCTTGTATACAATGGTTTTGTTTTATCGGCTTAGTTCTCCTCTTTGCTTGTGTTTTTTGGTCGTGTTACAAAATGATCCGTTTTTCCGTTCCAAACATTTCAACTAGCTGCTGACATTGGGCTCTCAGCCAGTTGCGGAGCACCTGAAAGAGCCTTGTGATTGGCACAGCAGTGATAGGGGGCGGGTCCTCCTTGTTGGAGGGACAGGTGAATAAACCTGCTCGAAAGAGTTTATGTGTTGTTTAATGTGTTTGTTACTTAATCAATGTTAAAATGTATTTAAAGACATTTAAATTTGTGGAAAAAATTTAATGATCAAACAAAAATTTCAAGACACCCTTGCAGTACTTTCGCGGAACCCCTAGGGGTTCCAGACCCCTGTTGAAGACCTAAGCACTAGAGTAGACATAAACAGTCCTCCCTCGTTTATCACTGTTAATTGGTTCTGTACATGACTGTGATAAATGAATTTTTGCTAAGTAGGAATCATCCATCCATCCATCCATTTTCTTTACCGCTTATCCTTATTAGGGCCGCTGGTAAGCTGGAGCCTATAAGTAGGAATCATTTATTATAAATCAAATATTTTCATAACTTGAGTAAAACAACTGCTTATGACCTCCGACATGAAATACCACACTTTTGTTACCTTTACACGCTTTTAATCCAGTATAGAAATGCTGCCTGAGAATGAGCCAATAAGTGGACACAATACTGAACTGCATGCTCTGATTGGTTTGGTCTGATCTGGTGGCCAATAATACTGTAATATTGATATTTTTAGTTTATTAATATTTTTTTTATGCTTGATAATGTTTAATTTAGGACGAATCCTTTTTAGAATATGCTTTAAAAAAATCTGCAATGTGGTGACGCACGATGTGGCAAGGGATGACTATACAGGGAATGCTAAGATTTGATGTGTAGTTTTCCCCCCTTAAGGAAATATTCTCTAATGTTTGATGATTAAATGGCAGTTTTCAGTGAAACTAGAGTTTGTTAGTTTGTTAGTCTGCACACGCAACCTGATCTAAACTAAACAAACAAACTTGTGTGAGGTGTAAAAATGCCAGAAAATATAAAAATAAATAGATCCTCTCTTTTTGGAGGGAGGGGCTTTAGTATTTTGCTCATTTCTTATTTTGTACAAACATGCCTTGAAAAAGGCCATAAATTAATTTCCCCCCTCATTTCACCATAGACTTACCAGGCGGGAGCGCTTTGTTGGTTAAAAATGACTCTGTCAAACTCACAGGTCATCTGAAAAGCTCATATCTCTTTGAAACGGTATACAATTCCCCTTGAGACATACATGTTGAGCTCAATAACATAATAAATAGAAAGGAAAAAAAGGTTTCTATTACAATGCATTCGTCAATGGAGTTTAGGCACGGGACAACTTCAACATGGAGTCGGAGGAGATTGCAAAGTCTCTGATTGTTCAGAAGCAACACGCTCCGTGCAGATATGTGTGATATGTGCTGGGTTTTAGGGGAGTAATTTGCACATGGACCGCTGGGCTCCTGGTCAGTCACGGGACTGGATTGTGTTAGTCTTGTGGTTTCGCTTCAGGTGGTCTGTCACCCTCCAAAGTGGCATAACAGAGCGTGAGCCTCCCCAATCCCCACCCCTTGTCACTGGGAGGCCAGGTCGCCATCGCGCAGACGGGACTAAATGTTTGGGATGTCTTTGATCTGTCAGAGAGAAGAGAAATATTATCATCAGAGGTGGTGCACTTGGCAACATGAAAACCACATTTACTTTATAGCGGACTTAGGCCGTGAACACACCCACTTTTTGGCAACTGTTTCAAACTATAATGAAATATGGTTGTACTGGTGACAGCATCAGGCTTTTGGTCCAGTTTTGGAATAGGCCAGCCAATGCCCAGACCTAAACCCAAGAGACTAGACGAGAGACACTACTACTTAAATATACTGAATGATCAATAATATTAATTGTATAGAATAGAAATGAAAGAAAAGGGTGCCTCAACATAGTATATTAAGGCCTAGAAGTTTTTTGTTTTTTTTAATGTTGCCCAACATCCACAATGCCTTTGTGAGACAACATTATATCTTTCTCTTCTGTATGGGTTTTAAACAGTGAAAAACTGTATTTAAATATAGATGGATGGATACATAGATAGATAGATGGATGGATGGATGGATGGATGGATGGATGGATGGATGGATGGATGGATGGATGGATGGATGGATGGATGGATGGATGGATGGATAGATAGATAGATAGATAGATAGATAGATAGATAGATAGATAGATAGATAGATAGATATATATCCTCCATCCATTTTCTACAGCTTGTCCCTTTTGGGGTCGCGGGGGATGCTAGAGCCTATCATCTCAATATATACAGTATATATATATATATAAATATATATAAATATATATATATATATATATATATATATATATATATATATATACACACACACATATATAGATATACAGTATATATGTATATCTATAAACATATGTGTATATATGTATGTATATATATATATATATATATATATATATATATATATATATATATATATATATATATATATATACATACATATATACACATACATTTATACACATAATGTATATATGTACATACGTTTCTTTTCTGCTCTGCAGGGGGCACAGATTCAGTGACCACAGACGCTGCGCTAGCTGTCCAAAGTCGGGACCCCGGGTGGACCACTCATCTGTGCATCCGTTGGGGACTTCTCTGCGCTGCTGACCTGTCTCCACTCAAGATGATCTCCTGCCGACCCACTATGGACTGGACTCTCACACTATTATGTTAGATCCACAATGGGCTGGACTCTCACAATATTATGCTAGATCCACTCGACGTCCATTGCACCGGTCGCCCGGAAGGGGGGGCCCCCACATCTGTGGTCCCCACCAAGGTTGTGATTGTCATCCCATCGGGTTGAGTTTTTTCTTGCCCTGATGTGGGATCTGAGCCGAGGATGTCGTTGTGGCTTGTGCAGCCCTTTGAAACACTTGTGATTTAAGGCTATATAAGTAAACTTTGATTGATTGATTGATGTATATAATATGTATATAATATGTATATATATATATATATATATATATATATATATATATATATATATATACATACACATATATATATACACATATACATATATATATAAATATATATATATATATATACATAAATACATATATACATTATATTTATAATGTATATATATGTATGTGTATATATATGTATGTGTGTATATATATATATATATATATATATATATATATATATATATATATATATATATATATATATATATATATATATATATATATATATATATATATATATATATATATATATATATATATATATATATATATATCCATCCATCCATCCATCCATCTTCTTCCGCTTATCCGAGGTCGGGTCGCGGGGGCAGCAGCCTAAGCAGGGAAGCCCAGACTTCCCTCTCCCCAGCCACTTCGTCCAGCTCTTCCCGGGGGATCCCGAGGCGTTCCCAGGCCAGCCGGGAGACATAGTCTTCCCAACGTGTCCTGGGTCTTCCCCGTGGCCTCCTACCGGTAGGACGTGCCCTAAACACCTCCCTAGGGAGGCGTTCGGGTGGCATCCTGACCAGATGCCCGAACCACCTCATCTGGCTCCTCTCGATGTGGAGGAGCAGTGGCTTTACTTTGAGCTCCTCCTGGATGACAGAGCTTCTCACCCTATCTCTAAGGGAGAGACCCGCCACCCGGCGGAGGAAACTCGTTTCGGCCGCTTGTACCCGTGATCTTGTCCTTTCGGTCATAACCCAAAGCTCATGACCATAGGTGAGGATGGGAATGTAGATCGACCGGTAAATTGAGAGCTTTGCCTTGCGGCTCAGCTCCTTCTTCACCACAACGGACCGATACAGCGCCCGCATTACTGAAGACGCCGCACCGATCCGCCTGTCGATCTCACGAACCACTCTTCCCTCACTCGTGAACAAGACTCCGAGGTACTTGAACTCCTCCACTTGGGGCAAGATCTCCTCCCCAACCCGGAGATGGCACTCCACCCTTTTCCGGGCGAGAACCATGGACTCGGACTTGGAGGTGCTGATTCTCATCCCAGTCGCTTCACACTCAGCTGCGAACCGATCCAGTGAGAGCTGAAGATCCTGGCCAGATGAAGCCATCAGGACCACATCATCTGCAAAAAGCAGAGACCTAATCCCGCAGCCACCAAGCCGGATCCCCTCAACGCCTTGACTGCGCCTAGAAATTCTGTCCATAAAAGTTATGAACAGAATCGGTGACAAAGGGCAGCCTTGGCGGAGTCCAACTCTCACTGGAAACGTGTCCGACTTACTGCCGGCAATGCGGACCAAGCTCTGACACTGATCATATAGGGAGCGGACCGCCACAATCAGACAGTCCGATACCCCATACTCTCTGAGCACTCCCCACAGGACTTCCCGAGGGACACGGTCGAATGCCTTTTCCAAGTCCACAAAGCACATGTAGACTGGTTGGGCAAACTCCCATGCACCCTCAAGGACCCTGCCGAGAGTATAGAGCTGGTCCACAGTTCCACGACCAGTACGAAAACCACACTGTTCCTCCTGAATCCGAGGTTCGACTATCCGGCGTAGCCTCCTCTCCAGTACACCTGAATAGACCTTACCGGGAAGGCTGAGGAGTGTGATCCCCCGATAGTTAGAACACACCGTCCGGTTCCCCTTTTTAAAGAGAGGAACCACCACCCCGGTCTGCCAATCCAGAGGTACCGCCCCCGATGTCCACGCGATGCTGCAGAGTCTTGTCAACCAAGACAGCCCCACAGCATCCAGAGCCTTAAGGAACTCCGGGCGGATCTCATCCACCCCCGGGGCCCTGCCACCGAGGAGCTTTTTAACTACCTCAGCAACCTCAGCCCCAGAAATAGGAGAGCCCACCATCAGGTTTCACTGTCGTTGCCAATATGAGCGTTGAAGTCCCCCAGTAGAACGAGGGATTCACCCGGGGGAGCACCCTCAAGTACTCCCTCGAGTGAATCCAAAAAGGGTGGGTACTCTGAGCTGCTGCTTGGCGCGTAAGCGCAAACAACAGTCAGGACCCTTCCCCCCACCCGAAGGCGGAGGGAAGCTACCCTCTCGTCCACCGGGTTGAACTCCAACATGCAGGTTCTGAGCCGGGGGGCAACAAGAATTGCCACCCCAGCCCGTCGCCTCCCACTGCCGGCAACGCCAGAGTGGAAGAGAGTCCATCCCCTCTCGAGAGAACTGGTTCCAGAGCCCTTGCTGTGCGTCGAAGTGAGTCCGACTATGTCTAGCCGGAACTTCTCCACCTCGCGCACTAGCTCAGGCTCCTTCCCCCCCAGCGAGGTGACGTTCCACGTCCCAAGAGCTAGCTTCTGTAGCCGAGGATCGGACCGCCAAGTGCCCTGCCTTCGGCTGCCGCCCAGCTCACATTGCACCCGACCTCTATGGCCCCTGCTATGGGTGGTGAGCCCATTGGAGGGGGGACCCACGTTGCCTCATCGGGCTGTGCCCGGCCGGGCCCCATGGGGACAGGCCCGGCCACCAGGCGCTCGCCGTCGTGCCCCAACTCCGGGCCTGGCTCCAGAGGGGGCCCCGGTGACCCGCGTCCGGGCGAGGGAAATCTGAGTCTCGGTTCTTGTATTTCCATATATATATATATATATATATATATATATATATATATATATATATATATATATATATATATATATATATATATATATATATATATATATATATATATATATATATATATATATATATATATATATATATATATATATATATATATATATATATATATATATATAAATACAGTTTTTCAGTGTTTAAAACCCATACAGAGAGTAAATGGGACAATGAAAAATGAGGATTACCTCCAATTTCTTCAGGACAACCTAAAATCCTCAGCCCGGAGGTTGGGTCTTGGGCGCAGTTGGGTGTTCCAACAGGACAATGACCCCGAACACACGTCAAAAGTGGTAAAGGAATGGCTAAATCAGGCTAGAATTAAGGTTTTAGAATGGCCTTCCTTAAGTCCTGACTTAAACGTATTGACAATGCTGAAAAAACAAGTCCAAGACAGAAAACCAACAAATTTAGCTGAACTGCAACAATTTTGTCAAGAGGAGTGGTCAAAAATTCAACCAGAAGCTTGCCAGAAGCTTGTGGATGGCTACCAAAAGTGCCTTATTGCAGTGAAACTTGCCAAGGGACATGTAACCAAATATTAACATTGCTGTATGTATACTTTTGACCCAGCAGATTTGGTCACATTTTCAGTAGACCCATAATAAATTCATAAAAGAACCAAACTTCATGAATGTTTTTTGTGACCAACAAGTATGTGCTCCAATCACTATCACAAAAAAATAAGAGTTGTCGAAATTATTGGAAACTTAAGACAGCCATGACATTATGTTCTTTACAAGTGTATGTAAACTTTTGATCGCGACTGTATATACTGTATGTATAAATATATATATAGATATATATATATATATCTATATATATATACAGTATATATACACACACACACACACACACTAGGGTTGTCCCAAATTATTGGTATCGGGACCAGTACCAAAATGTATATCGATACTTTTCAAAATAAAGGGAACTACAAAAAATTTCAATATTGGCTTTATTTTAACAGAAAATCTTATAAGACAATAAACATATGTTTCCTATTGCATTCAAGAACAATTTTAGGAGGTTAAAATATAGATTAAAGGTCATTAAACACATTGGGCTTTTCTTGTTGCACTCAACAATTTACAATTTTCCATATTACATATAGTCTGCCATAATCAAGGATTAGATTAGAATATAATAAAAAGCTTTATTGACATGATATTAAATTATTCATGATTTATGTTTGCCACTCATGGTCTGTGCTTTAAGAAAAATACAATTATTAGTAAGTACTGAAAACAAAACTATGGATAAATGTATACAGATAAGCCATGTAGCAGGTAAAACACACATTTGTTAAAGATAAAACACAAAGTGTAGCAATTTGTTTCTAAATTCAGTCATTTTATTTGCACTAGTTGACGTCACATTGGCGGTCCTAATTCCGCTAATATTTGGCAGCAAGCCAAGCAGCTGTGTGCGCGTCTACGTATTTACATATTATGTATCTAGATGTGCACAGCAGGGGAGCTGGTTAACTTATGAGAGTAGCGTGTGTGGGTTTGTGAGAATGTCAAGGTGCTGTCTGAGTGACGTCAGTGAGTGAGTGGGCGAGTAAAGAGAGAGAGGTCGCGCTGCACTGCGTGATGAACGGGTCCAGTTGTGTCCTGCAAAACTAATAATAAAGCAGCCAGACTGTCACAAATCGGCCAAGCTTAGCAGACCCATTGGCGAATAAAGTGGACAGGTGTAACAACTACATTATTACATGTCACTATTTAAACTCCTTGTGCAGATCTGAATGATTATTATTTAAATGTTTACCTAAGTTTGAAGCAAAGGTGGTAATACAAATCGCCACATTTGGCGAGGGGTGTTTACAGCAACATACATATATACACACACAGTATACATGTATATATACATATATGTATATATATATATATATATACACATACACATACAGTATATTTGTTATATACAATAATAAAAAACATGACGGGAATAAATAAATGAATACAAATATTTAAAACATCTAAAAGAAAAGCCTAAAAAGTTGGCACAACAGATTCTTTAGACTGATGAAGTCAGGGTGTATGGAGCTCATGATCCAAAGCATATTCCATTATAAGACAAAAAATATTGTGACGCAATAGAGGCAAGAGCTTAAAAAACTGTCCATATCCAAACACTATTAGATTTAGAGATTAAGCCAACCTGTAAGTTTTCTAAAATATTTGTCCCTGACGAATTTTTTTTTTTTTTCATTCGAATTATAGGTTAGAGGTCACAAATAAGGTGAAACAATAATTAAGGTTGAGGTGTAATCAGATAAAGCTGATATTTATGCATGGGTATGTTCACTTCCTATATCCACTGTAATCATTTTTTTAATAAGAAATATGACAAAACATTCCTTATTATTTATTTTGTCTGCCACCTGTGTGAGGAGTTTCTCAATCAAATGGTTGATCAAAATTAATGAAATTGTCAAATGGTTTGGTTAATGTAGTAATTCATCAAGTTAAACGTCCACACGTTACCTAGTCCTACTGTAGCTTGTCCAATGTGAAGGGCTGATGTTATGTTTTGTTGTTTTATCACATAAAACACATTAAGTTTGGCTTATGGACTGTTGGTGACAAAGACAGTTTAATGAGACAAATAGACAATAAAAAGACGGCATGCAAACACTGAGATGAATGAGTGTACCTGTCAACGCCTCAAAGGTGGCCCATGGGGTTGGATGCGTCAGTCAAACCTGGGTGGACACCCGTGTGACCTTGTTGGCTTTCACTGGAGCCGCCAGACACTTTTTTCTCCTCTCTTCTCTTAAGGCAGGCAGCTTTGGGGTTCAGATTCCGCTCTGTAGGTACAAACAATCAAAAGATCATTAAATATTTTTTTCTGAATAAACTCATTGCCACGTGTACTATTGCTACCAACAGAGAAGGACGTTGTGAGCTCGGTGGCGATAAAAGAAAATGGAATGATAAACCTAAAATGAGGTTGCAGCCAACTGGAGCGGAGCATGGAGTCGACGGACAGATGAAATACTAGGACATAGTTTCGAAGAGTTGGCAATGTTCACAAGTGACCAACTGTTGGGTATTTCTACACAGCTTCACAGTTACACCGAATATAATTTAAGAGTCACAGGGAATATTTATTGTACCATCATTAAAAAGAAACATTATCTGTGAAACTGACCTCTGACTTGTTGCTCCAAGCTAAGGATGACAGCCACGGCCTGATGGAGGATGAGCAGCTTTGTCTGAGGCTTCTCGCTCTTCAGGTGCAACTGGCACATGCGACCTAGCTCCTTGAAGGCTTCGTTGATGTCTCGAACCCGCAAGCGTTCCCGGGCGTTGTTGGCCATCCTCCTCTCTCTTTCCCGCTCTGCCTTCTGCTCCGGATTGAGGTCTTCGTCCTCCGTGATACTGCGGCGCATGCAAAACACAAAACAAAACACTTAGGGCCTGATTTACTAAGATCCACGCTAAACAGCGTGTGCAAAAAATATATAATAGCGTGTACTATGAGTGGGCGTGTGATTTACTAACACTCCGTGTGCTATTAAAAAGTGGTGCAGACCGCCTTATTTAAATGAGGATTTTGCGTGCATACGAGGCTTTTACCACGCAGACACTTGATCATTTTCTGCATATTTATTTTATCTTGCAAGCTGACACCAAACGACCTCCGTGGCTGTCATCAATTGAATTTGTTTTAATCAGCCCCTTAAGTCATTCAGCAGCTCTAAAATTATACAAGGAAATTGCTGAATTGACAATAGGTCTTATATTTTATTTCTGACCGTCCAAAATGTTGACAGACACACGCAGGATGGATGATTCTCAGTCCATCGTCTGTCTGTGCAGCGCGAGCACTGATCCTGCAGCCATATGTAGAACTGTCATTTCACACATCCTTCCTACACGTGCTAAATAAAACGCCAAAAAGTAATCGCAAAACGTTGATTAGTGTTGATAAATGACGTTGCGCTTGCTTAAAAATATTTTTGCATCTTCCCCTCCCAGCATTGTGGACGTTTTCATGATCAGCATATATTCTGCATATTAATGAAGACAGAGACACACGCCTTAGTCTGCTAACTTAAAAGACACAATCCACTTTACACACATTTTGTAGATCGTCTTTGCCTGTGCTATCAGGTTTGCACATGTTTAAGTACTCACAAACTTTTAGTAAATCAGGCCCTTAAAGGGGAACTTCACTTTTTTGGGGGAATTTTGCCTATCGTTCACAATCATTATGAGAAACGAGAACACTTGTCTTTTCTTTTTTTTTTTTAAGGATTGTAAAGATGATAAAAAAGCTTGAAAGATGTGGCTAATGGGAGTCACCGTTGTAGCCTACAAAGCCCTCTAAAAAAATTTTTTAAACCCTCCATCAATGTTTTCTATACACACTGCAAGTATACAGTATATATAATGTAGGAACAATAACTATATGTTCAAAACGATATATAATATGTACAAAATTTACCGTGTTTCGGTCATTTTAAGCATTGCCGAAACTTCTTTCCTCAGCACATTAATTTCCGTTTCCATAGCAGCACACTTCCGACTTCCGGCACCAAATGTGTGTTCCTACTTTCAGTAACAAACACTTGTGTTTACTAATTATGGCAGACTTGATAATAGAAGCCGAAGATGGCTAGTTTTGGACAAATGAGGATTAACAACCTTATCTTTTTGAAGCTGAATATGCAGAGGATGAACTACTGGTTATAGAAGTGAGCGTGAAGGAAGGGTGAAACGGAGCAGACGGGAGCCAAGAGAGTGAGGTCAGCGTGACTTGGTCACGATTAGGGATGTAACGGTATAATGATAAACCACGGTAAAATTCAGAACGGTTAATAATACCATTTAATTTTTTAATTATCGAAAAAACGTCATTTATTAATCGCATTTTAGGCATCATTGTTCGCTTCCTGGAAACGCAGCAGCAGCCGCACCTCCGAAGATGGTGCATACGCACTAGCGCTATTTGCAATGGCGGGAAACTACACACGGACCTTGCTCTTGAGATTTTGACCTCATAGTAAACGGACACAATCTGAAGTCTGGACGTATTTTCGATTGGTAAAGCATGCTGAGGGTAAAATAATTGAGGACAGTCAGCCCATTACCAGAAAATGCAGGAAAAAAGTCCCCACGTAGGGAGGCAACACTTCAAACATGTTGAGCCAACTCCAAAACCACCAACCACAACTACATTTTTTGTTAATATGTTAAAGATGTTTAATAAAAATACAGGCATGTTTAACACATACATCATGTTGTAATTGTATGCATGTTTGAAATCAACTCAAACCATAACCATAACATATAGATTCCTTTCTTTCATGAAGACAATAATATAAGTTGGTGTATTACCTGATTCTGATGACTTGCATTGATTTAAAATCAGACAGGATGCACAGTAGTGCTGATAACTTCCACATTTCGAAATTACATTGTGGAGGAGAAAAAAAGTCCTCCTTTCTGTCCAATTTGTCCAGCTTCCATACTCCTTTTTAAAAATTGTACAAGAAATACATTGACGGCAAACTCCGTAGCTTGATAGCTTGTGTGCGCTAGATTTCTGAGACCCTTGTTTTGTTAGCGCAGGCAGGATGGAGCAGCACTTTTATTGTGAAGACAGGAACTGTGTGGTCCGTCTTTAGGCTTTTGACGGCAGGTACGGCGCAAGAGTCTGTTAAAATAAAAAGTGTTTCTCGCCTTCCTGTCGATTGTTTTTTTCTTAATACTGAGCTTGCAGCAGCCAGCGTCATCTCACAAGATCTTTGGGTTCCGTAAATATCAATCAAGTGACGAAAGTGACGTCATTGTGAAGATTGATGACCAGTCATTTTTAGGTTTATTTCTTTAATGACTGGCTGGAAATCGACTGACACGCCGTGATCGACCGGTAGCTCGTGATCGACGTAATGAGCACCACGTGTTCAACCATTAATGGTAACATAAGGTAGCTGGTGGTGTTCTTGTTATAATTATTGCTTTGAAAAATGTTACTGTGAGGAAGTTGCAAACAGCACCTTTAAGAGTGTTTTGAGATAAGAGCTGGCTATCAGCTAACCGTTTTGCTTTGAGTTGCAATCAAAAATGTGATTTATAAGCATCCCGTCATTAGTTAGCGTAGCAAATGTCACATTGAATGCCGTAAAATCTGCCCAAAACATGTGGTCTTACTCCTTAGCATTAGCTTATAGCTAGAGATGCACATAAATTAGTTATTCTCAGCATGCGAAAGAGAAGGTTGAGTGTGCAAGACAGTGCTGAGAAGAAGAAGTGCATGATATTCATAGAATTAAAAAAATAAAAGAAACAAATCTTCTAAAACGGGATCAAGCCTGTCGCCAACTTGGCAATCAATTTTAGCGTATCAATGCTAGTCTGCAACATACTGAAGCAGAAAAAGTCTAACGGTAGCCAAGGATGATAAAATAATTAATGCATTTTTTAAATTTTTTGAGTTTTTGACATATACATCCCCCAGAAATACAATTCAATACACATCAAATGCCCCCCTCCCAGGAAAAAACAGAAGAAAACATGAGTCAAATAAGTACAGGCAAATATTGACAACTGCACTACTGAATGGCCCCAACACGGTGCAGCAATACACAAAAGCAAACAATAGGCTCATCAATGATCTACATTTCAATTACTTTTCATTCGGGGATAAATTTGAGATCAGTCTCTTTTACATATTTTAGGAAAGCACCACTTACTTCTTGAAATCACAGAACAACCATTCAATGCAGTCTCCAATTTAGGGAAATACTGTATATATCTTTAATCCAGTGGATGTAGCAGGGAGGTGATGGTGCCTTCCAATTTAGCACAAGTCTTGTAGTTAACGAAGTAGTAAATGCTACCAAATTATTTTTGGATTTGCTAAGAGAAATTGACAGACGGGCTACCCCAAATAGGAATTGGGTGCATTTCTACACTATATTTTACCTTTAAATCTATTATCATCTACCAAACCCTTTTGGCTGTCTTTTTGACACTTACATGTCCCATGTAATGTACCACAGAATTTTTATTTTTTTTTGTAGATCATTTACTAACAATATTATAATTTAAAATATAATGTACAATTCTTAACATGTATGCAAATAACTCAGAAAACATTTCCCATTTAGCAACTCTATCTTGTAGCCACGCCCCCTCAGGTAATATACTTCTTTAGTTGTGACCTCTGTTTATATTCGTCACGTGAAAAATATAACTTCTCGCTGGCTACTAATAAATACTCCAGAACAACAACTGGTTTGGAACTAACTGTGTTCAAATTGTAATCATCCAAATATATTATTAGCAGCAAAGTAGAAAGCCATCAACTCGGACAGCGAACGCAGGCAACAACAAGTAAGCTAGCTAGATGATGCAAACTATACTATCTAGCGAGTTTGTTTTGGCATCCCTGATCGTCTCCCTGTCCTGCAATTCAGTGTGGTGTTTGGGCAAGAGGAGCAGCGAGTATCTGCAGCTGAGGCGAGCATTCAATAAATTTTGCTTCGATCCTATTTTTTTATATTGTAGTGGGTATACATAATTCACCCACGGAACTTTTGTTATTGTTAAAGTTCTGGTCGAACCGGTTTTTACGGTGTTGTGTGTTGTGTTGTTGTGCTGAGAAGCCACGGATGTATAGAAACTGCTCGATTGCTGATAAAAAAAACTAAGTCTGAATGTCATTAAAACAATTAGCTCAATCTTTTGACACACCTCCTTCGACTCTACACTAGTTCATTAAAAAAACACTGAAGTATTGTTAATGAATGTTTAAAGAAGCCGACTTTCGCGATTTCGCCGACATTTCACCTCCCTGCTAATTAGAGACCCTAAGTGATTATTTGCTTTTGAAGAATACGAACCTAGCTATTATAAGAGACTGTGCGGTTAATCAGATAGAGGCGTCAACGGGAGGATTTACGTTAATCCAAAATGTTTAAAATACTGTACTATTGTCTTTAGAAAAAACGTACAACTTATTTTATTAGTATTCAATATTGCAAATAATATTCTTACCTTGTGCGCGTGCTACCCCGAGGTGTTTTTAGGTCTCGTCTGTCGCTCTCATCATCTGACTTATCGTCGCCCGAAAAGGAATCATTCATTTCATCCCTGTCATGCTTCTCCAACTTCAGCTCCAATGCGGCGGCCACCTGTCCAGCCAAACCTATGAAAGAAGTGTAAGGTAAAGTAAGACACCTATCAGCCATAAAATGAGTTTTAAAAAAAACTGTTGGTGAACATCAGACCTCTGAAAGTTTCCACTTGATGGTTGAGTTCGGTGTTGGATGTGGAGCCACCGCTTTGCAGGCTTCCATGGCTGTTCAGACCAGCAGCGTTGTCAGCATGAGAAGAACTCTTCAACAAAAACAGGAGGTGCATTGTCAAGACAGGAAGTTGACATCCTCTGCATAGAACAATACACCAGCAAACACAAAGAATAAACTTCAAAAGAAAGGGCGTCAGTTTCAATGAGAATTGCAGACAAATTCAAGTGTACAATGTGTCAATGTGTATCTGAACTAAAAATGAGTAACTATCGATGACCACAATGTACCTACCACTGGATACACGCTGGCATTGAACACAGTTCCATCATATTAAATAGTTGGGTTGCTACAATTTTTTGCAGATATTGAGATGTCACGTACGTTCAACGGCACGAGCATGTTCGAAAAAGAACTATAACCTGTGTTCTGCAAGCTATACATCTTGGCAGTGCACATGTTGACAATGACCGGTTTTACGTTGAGTGTTGGATGCAATTAAAAACTGATGCATTTATGGAAATGGTTTTAAGATATATGGCAGGGCTATTCATTCCGGCCGGGGAATAACACCATACCGACCAGAGTTCCGTTCAACACTTGGGAGACAAACATTTTTGCAGCAAACTGAGTCATTCAAGTTTGCAATTCCAAACAGTATGAGACACGGCTTACTTGTGACTGTCGGTAATCACAACCAAGACTATTTCTTTGGTGTTCACTTTCAAAAATGTCAAACTGAGCCAACTGCCCAGTTACTACATATCCTTGTTGTTGTGTCATACTTAAAACATAGTCAATACCCAGTGTGCAGTACCACACTGTCCATGACTTCAGATGTTTACCATTTGTTTTTAAGTTCTCTTTTTGCATGCAAATAAAGACCTGGAAAGAATAGCTGAAGTTGCAGGGTATCTCTTTAAATGTTTGTGTAATCCCCTGTCACTGTTGGCCGTTGTTAACTCCTTTACCCCAAGGCTATCCCCTTCCTCAGTGTTGGGGCTGATAGTTGTGGTACCCTCAACAGGTGCATAAACAAGAGGAGGAGGGTGGAAAGCTGGGGTTTTGGCAAGAAAAGAAGGCTGCCATTTTCATTGCTGGGCCTAATTACCATACAGCTGAGGAGCTCTGTTTTGGTGGAGGCACTGGGTGCAGACACACGCTTCCATGCATTCAGATTTCCTTGCTTGTTAAAAAGAAGCGATAGAAGGGGAGGGGGTTTTTAGTCTGGATGACACCAGACTAAAAGCTTGTGGCTGTGCCAAAGGGAGGGGAGGTCATCCTACACAGGAAGTGCAGTGTTAGTGCAAACACAGTGCGTTTGTATGTCGCAGTCACAGTTGGCGTCACTGTCACAGCATGGTGCTTAACAACATTCCTGTTAAAATTAACTGACAAGCTAAAAATACAATTCTACAGACTGAGCAAGCACGAGTGATCAACACTTCCGCATCAATCACAGTCCAATTTTTCAATGGTTATGGTTTAAATTGACTTCAAACATGCTATACAGATGGGCGAAAAATTGAAAATTTGGATGGATTTCTTTTAGGAGCAAAATGTGATGCAATGGGTGAACATCGTTTTCGCACATGTGCGACATGTTTAAAAAAAAAAGTTGTACAGTCTATTTTTAGTCGCATTAGCGATCAAATTTGTCAAATCGTACAGCACTGTTCAGGTCTACATTAATGTGTATTGTTTGTTTAGAAAAACAGATAGTTTTTGTTAACATGATCATGATGGTTAAGTGCATGTATAGTCCGTTCTTTCTTGAGTCTCTTTGACATATGCAAAATGAAACAAAATTAATATAGATTAAAAATAAATTATGTTTATTGCGATTAATTGAAATTAGTCCACAGCAGCATCAACAACCAACATCAATTAATCTGATTAAAAAATGTAATCATTTAAAAATTTAATCTTTTGACATCTGAAGTTGTATTTTGAATATTTTGCAGCTCTGTTCTTATCAGTTTCCCTATTCCAAAAATCCTGGTTAGTATTAGTATAAATTAAAAACATTGCTTATATGTAAAAAGGATTTTGGACTTGGGACTTTTTGACACACAATTATTTAGTCTATTGTGTCATTTCCTGCCAAAATATACCCAAATGATTCACATTAACAATAATTAAACAATAATTTGGTGTTTAACTGTCTGTAAAGTAAGCTGAAATTTACCCTAATATGTCAGATTTCAATATTTGCGTACTTAGCAGAACAACTCCCGCCAGAAATTCATAGAAAATATGTTAGGATGAACTCAACTATGTGAAATGTATTTTCTTCACATTGCAATGGAATATTTTGCTCAATGCAGGTAAACAGAGTATGTTTGTTTTCCCTGATGTATTCCAAGCTTGTAATACAATATCTTAATCAAGCAGATAGAAAAATGGAAATCTTCTTCATACCATGGCGGCTGTTCGACTTGCAGCCAACGCAGAGGCAGGAAAGCTTGTTCCAATGGCTGAGATTGGCCCATTTTGTGCTTGTCCTAGCAAACTGTGGATGTCGCTAGGTAAACTAGCAGTGGAGCCCACTGCATGGTTCCTCAGAACAAGGATTGCATCATCTAAACGGTCCAGGCGATCTTCCATTCGAGACTGAGGGGAGCAGAGGGATTTTAGATTGGAAGGTCAGGGTGTGGGAAAGAAAGGGGAGGAAAAAAAGGAGAGATCAGCTTAGTATAAGCACATTAGGACATAAATTGAAAACAGTGATTGGATGGCATGGACTTAAAGAGTAAAAATAAAGACAATTTCAACGCATGATTACATCAACTTGTTTGTGTGAAAGGGAATAGTATTCACAAACAGCGGATTTAACATCTGCACTGAAGCAGATTACGACAAACAGGACTGGCTAATAAGACAACATAACAATAAGGCAATCAAAAAAATCAAAGTTGCATTTCACTGTGAGGAATGAGGAGTGAAAGTTGATTTTATGAGAGAAACCAAAAATGGGGGCGACAAACTGAAGGTGTAATAGACAAGAGGGTTTTATCTAAAAGGGCAGTAGTACCTCGCAGACATCCTTTAAGAAAGACATGGCATCCTGAAGATGCTCATGTAACTGCTGATGAACTCTGTTTTTCTGGCAAAGTCAAATAAATAAGAACAGGATTATGAAGAGAGCAGATATACACTAAGAAGACAGATAGTGCTGTTTAGAAAAAACTGGATTTGCTGACCAATCACTTTGTAAGGATAAAAGTGTTTTCGTGTGCACTTTTAAAATCTCCAATGACAGTACCGATAATTGTTACTTATTATAGCATGTCAATTTACAACATTCATATAATGTGTGCTCCAGCGCCCACATTCCCTTTTTTTCCCCATCATCTGTTTAGAATGCAATACATCTTTGATAAAAGTTTGTATTTTAATCCTTCTATTGCACAGGTGTCAAATTCAAGGCCCAAGGGCCAGATCTGGCTCACCACATCATTTAATGTGTCCCACCACATCATATAATGTGGCCCGCCACAACATTTTAAGTAGTCATCTCATTTAATGTGGCCCGCTACATCATTTTTTGTGGTCCGCCACATCATTTTATGTGGCCACATCATTTTATGTGGTCATGTCATTTAACCTTAACCTGACTCTCGCCAGATCCTTGTAGCTCACTGAGTTCCACACAAGGATCTGGGATCGAGGGCAATGCAAACTCCTTCAAGATAGCAAAAAATAATGAACCAATCAGGATCGCCGGGCGGGATTTCATAGATGTGACGTAGCGCCGAAGCGACTGTTTGATTTAAACAACAATAGCGCCACGCAGCGAGGAGTCGTGTGCTGACATTGATTCTGCTATTGCAACTGTTTTGTCGAATATATCGAATATTAATTCTTTAAAAGATGAACAGAGAACGGTTTTGAACTTTTCGCTCTGTCGTTATCCAATATGTCCGCTGTTCAGTTTTAGATTTCCCAGTGTCGCTCTCATCAGCGTCACAGGTTGATTTTGGTGTGAGTGGTTGAAGTAGCACGTCATTCAAGATAACGGACAAGTGGATTATCCAATCACATACAATGATTTTTTTTACAAGGCCCCGCCTTCTGAAATACATCTCCTATTGAGAAGTCCCAGATCCTTGTGTGGAGCTCAGCGAACTACAAGGATCTGGCGAGAGTCAGGTTAATTTAACCTGGCCTGCTACGTAATTTTTTGTGGTCCGCCACATCATTTTATGTGACCACATCATTTTATGTGGCTCACTACGTCATTTTATGTAGTCTGCCATATCATTTAATATGACCTGGTATATAATTTTACGTGGCCCGCCGCATCATTTTACATTTATGTGTCATGCGATAGGCTGGAAATAAGAAAAGCACTTTTTGGCCTATCGATTTATTCTTTCAATTTTGGATGTACTGCATGCAACTGCAAAAAGATGTTCCAGGCAAATGAATACTTAAATATCTGCTTGTCATCTTTACTTACATTTTAAAAGCCACCAATTTGTTAGTAAAAAATCTAACAATCAACAGCAGTTGCCTTTGCAAATTGTGTAATGAGGTTATTACACGTTGATACTGTGACTGTTACAAAAACGGCCCTCTGAGGGCAGACATAATGGCTATGTGGCTCTCATTAAAAACAAATTTGACACCCCTGTTGTATATTATACACATTATTTCAATCAATCAACAATTCAAAGTCAAGTGAAGTAAGTGGAAACATAGTGGCTTAACAGCAAGGTTTTAAGATTGTGTAATATGGCCAACTTTGTCCCAATCCACTAGCTAGTCATTTAATCTAAAATCGAATCATCAACTCGCATGTTTAAACAGTTGCTCAGCCCAATTCTAGAAGTCGTGTGGCTTTCCGAAGTCCCCAGTCCATTTTAACTACGCTACATGGAAACTTTGACTAATCCTTTTTTTCTTTTTTTTTTTTTCTTTAAAGATAAAGACGATATGTCATCAGATGATTTGTGTATGTCATCTCGTTGATGAAATGATATCTGTGGCATGGCAGCCAGGGAATCCTGGTGAAGTAGCTCAGCACACAGCTGCTACCTTCAAGTAAGCCCCTCCCTAAACTGTCAACCCCGTCCTGACTGGTGGGGTGGAGGACAGATGGCAAACCCCAGGGGACAGGTATTGTTTCCTTTGGTTATCCTTCGACCCTCCCTGTCATCCTCTGCAGGGATCTCATTGTCATGCAGGCTTGGTAACTTATCTAAAGTGAGCTATCGCATCCAGATGAGAAAGAAAAAGAGGCTTACCAGTGAGTGAAGCGAATTCTCATAATTTGGAGAAGATGGGGTCTGTCCACTAGCACGAGGCCACTGGTTGGTACCTAAGCGAAGAGAGAGAGGTGCACTGTAGGTCAGTTCTTGAGTGATGCAGCTGTTTCTGCTTCACATCAACATGTCTGATAGCTTTGTCCTGCTTCACCAACTACACATAACTGACACGCATGATAACAGTCATAACACGCCGACATCCCAATTTCCTGTAGTCGACTTGATACGGGGGGATATTTTTGTCATTAAGGACCCAATTGCATCACTTCCTGATGGCTGTGCAGCACCCTGACACATGAGTTTGTCCAACGCCCACCTCCATCTCCTCCATCTCTAGCTAGTTTACAGAAAGGAAGGACAAGAATATGACTGGGGACAAATATGATTTTTAACACGTTACCTCATAACGCCATTTAAAATGCTGATTGGAGGGATTACAAAATGCACTCTTTGATGAATGACCTTAGTCAAGGTTTGGGATTGAGGCAATGTGTCAACCATGTTGGTTCAATAAAGTTCATGCACTATAGTAGTGATGGATTGCTAGCGAATGATACAGCTTTTAGAGTTGGCTCTTTTAGAGTAACAAGTAATTTTTTTCTGTTTTTCAGTTAAAGCTGCACAATGACAAACACATTTCGGGAGAACATCTGCACCGTAACACAGTGTGGCGCATTTTTGTAGCAGTGATAAAGTTGTTTATACGGCCACCCTCAGTGTGACCTGTATGGCTGTTGATCAAGTATGTCTTGCAGTCACTTACGTGTGTCTGCAGAAGCCTCATACAACATGTGACTTGTCCGGCACGCTGTTTGTATGGTGAAAAAGCGGATGCGACGACATGTTGTAGAGAACGCTAAAGGCAGTGCCGTCACGGCACGCCCTTAATATTGTTGTCTGGGTGAAAATCGGGAGGAATTCGGGAGAATGGTTGCCCCGGGAGATTATCGGGAGGGGCACTGAAATTCGGGAGTTTCCCGGAAAAATCGGGAGGGTTGGCAAGTATGTTGCTAGGGCGGGAAAGCCATTCAAAGAAGGTGAATTCATTAAAAAGTGCATGTTAGATTTTTTTTAAGAAATCTTTTCTTGCGGCCCAGCTTCACCCAGTTTCTGCATCCAGTGGCCCCCAGGTAAATTGAGTTTGAGACCCCTAGTTTAAAATGTACGGTGCCAAGTGTTCAGGCGAGGCAAAAGGGGAAGAGACGTATTACACACAACACAGTCATAAGCACACATACAGGATGAAGGGAGACAGGGTAGAGTGCGAGAACGTTACTACATAATTAGAGACTACCCGCGAGAAAGGTGAGGAAAATTAGCAGCCCGAAACAAAAGTTAAGGCACTTTGTGTTTATCAAAGCCAGTCTGCACCGAAGACTAGAAAAACAATATTTACCAATGCTGCTTTTTCTTTTTGTTTTGCACATTTCACTTACATATTCTTATACAATGTTTTGTTACTGTTGTATTTGACTGTTAAAAGTTGACAATTTATAAGATTGGATTGGATCAGATTGGATCTTTTTGTTTAAATGACCTGGGATTTTGTTATTTTTTCCGTCAGAAATTTGTTCCATGTTGAGTATATTTAGTCATATAAATAATTAACATTTGTGATATTTTTAAATTAGGATAGGACAGGACAGACTTATAGAACAGTTAACTTAAAGGGGAACTGCACTTTCTTCGCATCGTTCACAATCATTATGAGAGACAAGAAGACATGTCTTTTAGTTAGGATTTTAAAGATGATAAAAAACGCTTGAAAGATGTGGCTAATGAGAGTCACCATTGTAGCCTACAAAACCCCTTAAAAAAACTTTAAATTTAAAGTTAAAGTACCAACGAATGTCACACACACACTAGGCGTGGTGAAATTTGTCCTCTGCATTTGACCCATCCCCTTGTTCACCCCCTGGGAAGTGAGGGGAGCAGTGGGCAGCAGCGGTGGGCGCACCCAGGAATCATTTTTGGTGATTTAACCACCAATTCCAACTCTTGATGCTGAGTGCCAAGCAGGGAGGTAATGGGTCCCATATTTATAGTCTTTGGCAGGGGTCACCAACGCGGTGCCCGCGGACACCAGGTAGCCCGTAAGGACCAGATGAGTAGCCCGCTGGCCTGTTCTAAAAATAGCTCAAATAGCTGCACTTACCAGTGGGCTGCCTCTATTTTTTTAATTTTATTTATTTACTAGCAAGCTAGTCTCGCTGTGCTCGACATTTTTAATTCTAAGAGAGACAAAACTCAAATAGAATTCGAAAATCCAAGAAAATATTTTAAGACTTGGTCTTCACTTGTTTAAATGAATTCATTATTTTTTTTACTTTGCTTCTTATAACTTTCAGAAAGACAATTTTAGAGAAAAAATACAACCTTAAAAATTATTTTAGGATTTTTAAACACATATACCTTTTTACCTTTTAAATTTCTTCCTCTTATTTCCTGACAATTTAAATCAATGTTCAAGTATTTTTTTTTTTTTATTGTAAAGAATTATAAATACATTTTAATTTAATTATTCATTATAGCTTCTGTTTTTTCGACGAAGAATATTTGTGAAATATTTCTTCAAACTTATGATTAAAATTCAAAAAAATTATTCCGGCAAATCTAGAAAATCTGTAGAATCAAATTTAAATCTTATTTCAAAGTCTTTTGAATTTCTTTTAAAATTTTTGTTCTGGAAAATCTAGAATAACGATTTGTCTTTGTTAGAAATATAGCTTTGTCCAATTTGTTATATATTCTAACAGTGCAGATTGGATTTTAACCTATTTAAAACATGTCATCCAAATTCTAAAATGAATCTTAATCAGGAAAAATTACTAATGATGTTCCATAAATTCTTTTTTTAATTTTTTCAAAAAGATTCGAATTAGCTAGTTTTTCTCTTCTTTTTTTCGGTTGAATTTTGAATTTTAAAGAGTCGAAATTGAAGATAAACTATGTTTCAAAATTTGTCATTTTTTTCGTGTTTTCTCCTCTTTTAAACCGTTCAATTAAGTGTAAATATCATTAATTATTAATAATAACACAGAGTTAAAGGTAAATTGAGCAAATTGGCTATTTCTGGCAATTAATTTAAGTGTGTATCAAACTGGTAGCCCTTCGCATTAATCAGTACCCAAGAAGTAGCTCGTGGTTTCAAAAAGGTTGGTGACCCCTGGTCTTTGGTATGACTCGGCCGGGGTTTGAACTCCCAACCTACCGATCTCAGGGCGGACACTCTAACGTTTTATATACACACTGCAAGTCTTAGCCAAGGATGTCATTGTAGCTTGTACAGCCCTTTGAGACACTTGTGATTAAGGGCTATATAAATAAACTTTGATTGATTGATTAATATATATATATATATATATATATATATATATATATATATATATATATATATATATATATATATATATATAATGTAGTAACAGACACGTTCATAACAATATGTAATATGTTCAATATTTACCGTATTTTGGTCATTTTATGCATTACCGGAACTTCTTTCCTCTGCACATTTATTTCCATAGCAGTGCACTTCCGACTTCCGGCAACAAATGTGTGTTCCTACTTCCGGAAACAAACTTGAGTGTGTTCTAATCATGGCAGACTTGGTAACAAACAAAGAAGAAGACTATTTCTAGACAAATGAGGATTCACAACATTATCTTTTTGAAGCTGAATACACTAAGGAGCGAGCACGAAGATGTTGAAACGTTGGAGCAGATGGAAGATGACAGAGTGAGGTCTGCGTGACTCAAAGCTGCAAATGTGGAAGTTGGAGCCACGCCATGCCGACATATATACCGAAAAAAATGCCAAACGCACAACTGTCCATCGAGTGAGTCACTTAATATTAATCATGATACATGCAGCACACCATACTATTGTTAGTACAACTACATACACTGTCGAGCTAGCTGTGTACAAACAAAACATGAAATGTGGGTTAAGACTTTACAGACACTGCAGTATAATTGTTCATGTTTTTCAGTCAGTACAGATTGGTGTCCTATCGCATCGTGTTGTGCACTATAAACTCAACAACAACTGAAGTAGAAGCTAGCTTACCTCTTGCTGTAGCTAGCTTATGGCTAACATCGTCCCAAAACGATGTATTACTACGCTACAAAAATAGTTCCTCAGTGTTTGCTCTTACAATAACAATGTCGCTACAGCTTGGGTATTATGCAGGTTACGGAACGTAAATGAAGTATTGTTGCCGGTTCTTGGTCACATTTTTAAAGTGACTTAGAGGCAGAATGGATTGCTCCAATTAGCTGCATTGCTAGCCACCTCAAACAAGCCGATTATTACAAATTAGAATGCAAAAAAACCCAAACCTTTCATCTTCTTGTCTCTCTCTTGTCTCTCATGATAGTGAACAATAGGCAAAAAAATGTTTTAAAGTGCAGTTCCTCTTTAAAACATTGCCAGTACAGTCATCCCTCGCCAACATCGCGCTTCAAAGTTTGAGGCTTTAATCTATCCCAGATTTTTTTAAGCATATTGCACACATTTTTTTTACTTGAATTAAGCTTCCTTAAGCATAATATTGGTTAAATGAACAAAAAATAGCAATACTACAGTAGTATTAGCCAACAGATGAGACCAAACTAATCAGAGCGCACTGTTCAGTATTGTGGCCGCTGATTGGCTCAGCCTCAGGCAGCATTACTACATTGGATTAAAGTAGTGTAAAGGTGACTAAAGGGTATTATTTCATGTCTAAAGGGCTCTCATAATGTTAAAAAAAACATATTTAGAAGGTTTTTATGCTCTAACTATGACAATATTTAATTTATAATTTATAATTATATTAATATACTATAATATACTACTTCACAGACAATATTTTACCACACTCACACAGTGTTTAACAAGGGTTTACTGTACAGTTAACAAGGGGTCCATGATGTTAACGGTTTGACTCAGGACCAAATTGCTTTCTAATATAGCCTTGAAATACTTTTAAATAACATTCTCTCTTTAAAAAATCCAGTAAATGTCTCACTTCACATGTCTCTCTCTGTCATCACTTGGTATAATGACTCCAGTAGAGAGGATGAAAAGAACTTTAGTTGGGCCTCATCTTGCTGCCAGATGAGTGAGGCATGAACCACAGACTGAGGGACACAGAAAGCCTACAGGGTTAATTTTCTATCTCTTATCTGATGAGTACTGCTGTGCACCATAAACACCCTAAAGATCAATGGGTATTGTGTGTTACGTCAAGGTTTTACTAAAACATTCCATTATAAACCTCACAGTACTTATATGCATTTTACTGTATAAAATATTTGAATGCCACTGGCATCCTTGGAGTTTGCTGAGTCAAAGCTACACTTTTTACCAGCTGGCAGAGAAATGAAACCATTTGCAACCCTGTGTGTGTGTTGGCAGAACAGCTGTCCACAGGGCCGAGCAACAGCTGAGGGATGAAGACAGCATAGGTAGGGACAGCTGTCACCAGTCCATTACCATACATGACACAACTGTCCATTAAAAAAAACACACTGGGCTTTCCTGCTTACCCTCTCTCTCTTTATGCCACTGCAAGTCTTCAGAAGTCCTTCAAAGACTTTGTCACAACTGTACATTCTCTTTTTTATGATGTTAGAACTGACCACATAGTCCATTAAAAATGAACTATAGCCAAAGAGTCACAGGCCACTTTTATAAACCCTAGAATATTTTTCTAAGTCCAAAAACTAAATATGAAGAGCTTTTCATTGATGTAATTCAAAACCACTTCAAACAAATCTTTTTAAATCCTTAAGCAGCTCGAAAGCCATAGCCTCTGTGCTTTTCATTTCCCTATTGTTGTTCCGGGGTTTGTCATTACCATTTCAGTCACTTCAAAAAGAATAAGAATAAGAATCTAAGCAAACATAAATGTTATACTGGCAGTTCGTGTCAGGCAAGCATGAAAGCTCTAGGCAAAAGATGTCACCAGCAGGAAATCATCTGGTGAAGCTTCCTTAAAGGATACTGGACACAAAAAGTCAGGTACTGATTTAAGATGCAGGGGAGTTGTTATCAACTTTGGGGCACCTTGCACAATGTGCATCACATGGTGTCTCAGCAAGATGTGCAGATTGAGAGCAGCTGGCCACTAAATCTGCTAGACACCCTCTCCTCTCTTTGTTGTTTAGGTTCACTGACAAATATTTCTGATAACAAAAAAACCCCCAGACAAATGTTTCTACTGCATGCGGTCCCAACCCATACGGAAAGAGGTGGATGAACTGCCCAGTTGTAGACTGAGCGTAGATAATGACTGGAGAATGATAGTTTAAATCTATAGTGACTGAATAAATCCTGTACATGTTGGAATATTTTAGGGAAGCACAACAGTGGAACCTCCAAATTTGAAAACCTCCTAAAGAATGACATTTTGTATTTTCTGACTTATAAATATTGTTACAACGTTGGATACTCTGGATGTGTTAACAATGCCAAAACATCAAATCATAAGGTTCAGGCATTAAGTCCCTTTATTTATGAAATGACAATGAATTCAATTAAAATGAAATTCAACAATTTGGTGCATTTCCAAACAGCTAAAATTATGTATAAAGCAAACTATAACCTGCTACCCAAGAATGTACAACAATTCTTCTCGACAAAAGAGGAGAAATATAACCTTAGAGGAATATCTAATTTAAAACATTTGTATGCTTGTACCACACTTAAAACCTTTAGTATATCAGTATGTGGAATTAAATTATGGAATGGATTAACCAAAGAAATCAAACAAAGCACCAATATGATTCAGTTTAAGAGATTGTTCAAACTACAAGTGTTCACAAAGTAACAGAACAATAATTATGATGAACATCTTGAACCCTTTTTTTCTTAAATTGAGACAAAGATTATTTATGTATTTAATATTTGTTTACTTACTATGGTATATTATTATTTATTATTTATTTGTTCACTGTTCTGCTACAGAGAACAAGGAAATGGGATACAATTGCTATGGTATGAAAAGGGGTAGGATTAAATAAGCTCTGCTTCTTCCTACTCCTTTTCGGACGTGCTGTAATGAAACAACTGGAATTGTGTGATGCATTAAATTGTATCGTATGCATGTTCGAAATAAACTGAAACTGAACTGAACTGAAGTCAAGCTCTCAGCCATAGGAGAGCTCCTTCACCATCTGCTGGAATCAAACCTGGAACCTCCTTCAAGTTGCTGGCACGAAAATGTCTTTACTTAAAGGTCCAACCATTATTATGACTCAAATAAATCTGATTCTTTAACTTTTTTTTTGTGCTGCCACCAAAGTAACGTTCAAATGATGGGAAAGAGAGAAATTGTGACGATGAATGACCAAGGAAGAAAAAATGCTTATTGTGACAAAAAAAAGTACAAGTGTCTCTGTACTGGCTCCGTAGTAAAACATTACAACATAACCGGTAATAAGCTGAACAGTATGAAACCAACTATGAGCTTAATCTAGATCTAGATCTGACCAATCTAAGTCTATGAGCACAAACTGATGAAGCCTACTCAGATGAGAGGCGAAACGTCTTCTAGGACAAACCAAACCAAGTCCAGTTGCGATCGATTGAATGCCCTGAGATTACAATGACCTGGATGAATGAGAACATTCATAGAAAACTATAAGCTGTGTTTAGACTCACCTCTGAGACAAACTAGTCTCCTTCTGCAAGTTTGTCAATGTTAATGGTGGGTATACAATTTATTGCTCTTAACTTTTACTATACTAAATTGATGTATATGTACTTCAACACGTGATGTGTAGTCTACTGGCCTTCAACCAGCCTCCATTTCCACTTCCTTACTTCTTCTCGTCTCGCAGAATCATGAGGTGAGTATTTTTTTTTTAGTTTTGTTTTTATAAACATTATTCAACTTCTTTTACACTTGCAAAACAATTAAGAATATTAAAATGTAACCTAAAACATGCTTGTTCAGTTAATAACTGTTTGATTGAACTGGAAAATATGATTCCCCCCCCCAGGATTTCCTATGGAACACTGGAACTGGAGCCATATCCAAGGATGTACCGTCATAGGTTAGTATGCATGACACCCTACCAAAGGAATAAAGTATATACCTGGCCTTAAAGACGCGTTGCCGGAAGCCGTCACCACAGTCCCTGTTGAGCCAGCGCCTGCTGTGGCTGTGAGAGGTGAAGGAGAACCCACAGGTGTCGAAGGGTTAGAGGGAAAACTACTGCTCGTGTGGTCAGGTGAGTAAATCTGCTGGGTCAGAAAAAAAACAGAGAGGCACTTAGAAGTAGAAGGACTTTGCTTTAACACAGCCGCATGTTGCACCATAAGTTTTACAGCTGTGAGCAATTTATAGAAAAAAGTCATAAATTGGTGGGTATTTTACGAGCAGGGATGTCATGAAAATGATGGCTTTACTGAAATGATCCATAAATCATTTTTACTTTCATGTTTTGCTCACTGTGAGCTTATGGAAAAAGACAATAATGCTTTTGATGTTAAACTAAATAGGCAAATAAATTGTAATCAAATACATGAAAAAATGAATAAATAAACAAGAACATAAAAACAACATTTAATTAAATGTCTTTTAGATAAATAAAACGTATGTATTATTATAGTAGAAATAAAAACTAAAGGCCTGTGTTGATTTGTTTGAATTAGTTATGCACATAAGAGTTTAGGTTCATGTTTAACAGGCAGGCTTTTGAGAAATGCCTTGGTTAACTTTGTTGACAATCAGACTAATTACAGGATCATTAGTTTGTCTGAGGATCCTATTTGGGTTACACTGAGGACACAAAGTTCTAAGATAACAGCAATTACAAGAAGATTGTGTCTTCAACTCCTCAAAAGATTTGATTTGTATAAGTAAACCTTTTAATCAGAGGATATTGTGCATAATGGAACATGTCTCTGAGAAAAGGGAGTTGTAATTTGATCCTTGCTAATTAGCAAAAAAACGCCGTAGACAGACGTAGATTTCTCTTGAAGTCATGATGAAATTGAGCTGTCAGGAAAATGTGTTGACTTCTTTGGAGATGATAGAATGCTCTATTAATCTCCTTGTCAATCTTGATCTTTAGTTTTTTAATCAGCATGGAGTATCAGGCAAAAGCTAAGTGTTGAAGAGGATGAAGAAGAGTGAATGGCTATTTGAGCCTGTCTGCAGTCAGAGAGCTTGGTTTTTTCAAGGTCGGCTGCAGGGCCAAATCCTGCCGGAGAATGACATGATACTGGCCCCCGAGTTCAGTAAAACTTGGGAGACAAATATTTTTGCAGCAATTTAAAAAAAAAAGTTTTCCTGTTTTATAGAGAAACTATGACCGGTGTAAACACATTCGAATACCCTTGTATTGACATTTTAACGTCCTAAATTGTTTTATGGGTCACATTTTCTGGTTCTTAAAATAAGAATACTAGTTAAAGGAGAAGTCTAGACCATTAGTCTTTAGCTGACTGGAAATTTGGCCCCTAAATAACTGAGTTGAATATCCCTGCTGTACACTCTCAGACATGCAAGTCCGTTGAAAACTAACCAGGATTAATAACGTGCTCATCATTGTGTCAAATACCAACAAGACACAGCACAAATCCCCACACATGCCGCAGTTTCTCAAAAGCAAGTAGTTTATAACCGTGACTTCTGACCAAACAATATATGGCCAAGGACACTGCATTGAAAGCGAAACACGGCCTATTTTACTGGAACAAATGAAGCCCCGCCTCATCATCAGTTACACACCCGCAGGCGGCGAGGGGCCAATAAGCACGGCCAAATTTAAAAAGGGCGGTGAACAAAAGCTCTACAAAGGGTGGCCCGTGGAGTTGAGCCACAGCAGTTTTAAACTCCCCAGTACCTCTGCTACACCCAACCACCCCCACCCTGTCCAATCGTGTCCATTTCACTTCAGCTTTGTCATGCTAAAAGAATTGAGTCTGAAAATATAAAGGACTTAATGTGTTATTATTACCACTCCTAAACTAATATTTAGCACACAAATTCAGAAAAAAAGCTGTGCAGCCTCTGCACTGGTTATGGAAAAGTATAGGTTTTCATTGTACAAACGTAATACAAATATGTCATTTCAGACTTTGACTTCATGCACAAAAATCAAAAGCTGCTGTTGGAGGAGTTTAGGAAATTAAAAGGAGAGTTCAGGACAAAAGCCCAATATGGTATGGAGCAGATATTCAAATACTGTCGCACAGAAAGGATTTCCTGCCAATTGAGCCATGTCCCCAAGTGATTAACATAACTATTTCATTACAAATACATGCCTGTGTTAAAAATGTTGAATATTAAGCCTGCAAATATTTCAGTAAAATGACGATTTTCATTTAATTCACCAAGAGTTCAGAAAGGATTGGAGAAAGGCAATCTCAGTGGATTATTACATAAAGGAGTAGTACATTAGACAGTAAAGCTCAAAATTATACAAGCTTTGACCTAAAAAGAAGCACAATTGCTCACAGAATTTAGCTCAGGGTAAAGATTGCACATCTACACTAATCCACTGTGATTCTATTAGATCAGATATCACATAAAACTAAGCTTGCATTAAATGTGTGTGGTAGCAACTCACCGAGGCCAAAGCCTTGCCAAGTGCGTCTCCAGTCTGCGAGCTTCCAGTGGCATTCCCCCGATTTGCAGCAGCTTTTAAAGTGCAGAGTGAGTCAATCAGTAAACACATTAAGACAAATGAATTCAAATCACAATAAGCGTTGAAAAAGGCAGACTTTAAAATGAGCCACTACATTTGTATTAAGCTACTAAAACATACCCATGACCCCGTCTACGTTGTTGACCGTCGGGGTGTGTGTTTCAGAGACGAATGGTGACGTGGTTGTGTTGCTTCTATGGAAGCTGGACATGGGAGGAAGACTGGCATTGACGTCTGGGGAAACGGAGTGTGCTGGGTAGTTCTGAAAAAACCCACCACATTCGACTTTGAAAGTGTGCAGTAGGACTGATTTTACGTGTAAATTTAGCTGTGTTCAGCAAATGTGCAGGTGGGAATTATCTAAATAAATGCATTAAATTACAATGTATACCATCTTAGCTGTGATGGCAAACATGTCTAAGGAAGAAGGGCCCTAAGGTCATACAACTTGAAATGTGACCCAAAACAATCTGCCTTTTGTGCCGTCTCGTCTCGGACTCGGGTGAGATTCCAATAGCTTAGCTGTTAGCATGGCTTCTGGTAGCCTGCTGCACTTTTGCTCGGTGTGTCGCATTTTTAGCCTAGTTCGCCTGTTCCTCACTGATAATAACATTTGAAATTAATGTCGTTTATTGCAGCAACTTGAAGAGGCGGCTCGCACTGTGTATGGACATTAGGGCTGTGAATCTTTGGGCACAGTATATCCCGCCCTCTTACGGCTGTAATGACTAGGCTGACCATACGTCCTCTTTTCCCCGGACATGTCCTCTTTTGCGGTGGTGTCCGGGCGGGGTTTCTTAAATGCCTCAAATGTCCGGCATTATGAATTAGGGTTGCGTGTATTTTCAATGTACGTTCAGGGTTAAGTTAAGAAGGGGTTAAAAAAAAAAACTGAAGGTGCGCGCACGTAGCAACATTCGTGAGGGAGGGGCAGAGACACAGAGCGAGAGAGTTAGTGAGTGGAGAGAGACATGAAAACAAGAAATGCCTAAACGTAAATGCAACTTTACGGATGATTTGCGGGAAAAGTATTCGTGTTTTCGTCCTGGCCGCTACACATGGGAAGCAGAATGCACTGTGTGCAAAGCAGGAACGTATGTATCTGTGGCAAATAAAGGGGCCAACGATCTACAAGCCCATATCGACACTATAAAGCACAAAACAGCTGTGCAGGGCGAGAGCTCGTCTGCTGTTTTTTGTTTAAATTTAATTAACTTGTTTTGAGGCATTATTTATGTTTACATTATATACAAGAGGTTATTTTGAATATTTCTACCTCTGCACTTTTTTTTCCAAAACTGTGAATGTTAGAGAATATAAGTGTGACTTATTTTGTTATACTGTTAAGCAGTGTTGGCGTTAACGCACTTTTTGTGTCTTTTTAACGCATTAAAATCAGAAAGGACGCAGATTATTAATTTTTTTTTAAAAATGTTTACCATTTGTGGCCCACAGCTAATGTTTTAAAGGCCCACGGCACATTCTAAAAATACTATTAAAATTAACAAAAACATAACAAAAGTGAAATAAAAAAGCTTAAAGGTGAAATGTAATTTAGAAAAAGTTGCAATGTTGACTAATAAAACAAAGCTATTTTTTTTCTTTCAAACGGTCATTGCTCAAAACATAATATTGAATCAAAATCAATGTTGTTATGAATTATTGACCTATGAAAGGTTCCGATTACTTCACATCAAATATTCCACTTTGAAAAATATTTTTGGTGGAAGATGTTGCATATTTTGTGTGTTTGCCATAAAAAACGTAGTTTTGTTTGACAAAAAAGGGCGGAAAACAAACAAACAAAAAAAACAACATAAAAAAAACTAAAACATTTTGAAATGAGGAATAGATCTGAAGTTGATGTAGACTCCAGAGATTTAAGCGTTAAATATAAAATGTATGTATGCCCTGGCACATCATTATCATCATTTCATGACCCAAGCAAAACACTTTTTACACTTTTATACTGAAATAAATACACCTACAACATATTAAATAAAAACATAGAAAAAACTAGCAGCAGTGGTAAAGTTTAGATCAATGAAGGAAAGAAGAAAGTGAATGAATGTTTATAACAGAATACATTTACATATTTATACACATTTGTTTTCTTTTGTATTATCTTTTTTAATGAATTAAGTAACGTTTATGACAACCTTTTTCCAAAGCACAATATAGAATGTGAGATATAACAGGATAATGCATACATTTGTCATTTGTTTTTAAAACGCTTACAAAAAAGTGGGACCCCAAAAATTTACTGTGGGACCCCATTTTTATGACTTGATGGGGTCCCTGGGACCTCATTTTGAAAATTCCTAGCGCCAACACTGCTGTCAACAGAGGAGAAAAAACGCTTTATTTAAAAAAAAATATTATTTATAAAGCAAGTTCGAGTATCATTGGCAAATTTTCACCTAGTCCCGGCCTTGGCGTGCTGCCCGCCTTGGCACGCATATATGTGTCCTCTTTTTGGGATTTCAGAATATGGTCAGCCTAGTAATGACGCAATTATGTAAATATAGACAATTGTCAAACAAATGTGTTCTGTTAAACCACTAATGGTAAAATAAACTGGCCGGTGGTGTTCTTGTTATATTTTTTGCTTTAAAAAATGTCATGTGAGGAAGTTACAAACAGCACCTTTAATAAAGTCAAATACAAAAAAGAACCAAGAGAAGTATCACACACTTCTCTTTTCTTAAGTAAATATGGGCATCTACATCAACAACATTATTTGACAGACTGGCTGGAAAGGACAGATTGAAATAAAGAAAAAAAAAAAAACACAGTTTTTAAATTTTTTGAATTGATTAAAAATTAATTTGACTTTTTATTTTTTGACACCCCTAATGAACATGCATTCACAGTTAGCAACTGATCGGCAGCCGATCGATTAGAGCACCACTAGTGGCATCTTTTCGTGTGCAGCTAAAGTTCCTCTTGGCTGCAGTCATATGACGTACATGCGCAGCCAGTAAGCCATTTTTAAAATGTATTCTTAAAAAAAAGATATATATATATTTTTAAATGTATTTAGATTTATAATAAATAAAAATCGTGATATGGATGTGAATCTATTTTTTTCAGCAGCGCTACTTGACGCAAGGCACGAAAATAGATTTATTTACATCAATGATGACGAATCGCCACAGGTCTAGTTAAAACCGAGTGTTTAAATGTTTTTATTTTTGACTGACTGTGAGCTACATATTTTTACACTTTAATGATGAAGCTGTGCCTTGGAACAGTTTATATAAATTTATATTATTATTATTTTTAATCTAAAATGAAAAAATGTTGACTGGTGTCCCGTGACAGAAGGTGTTTGATTTTAGAGGTTCCACTGTATAATTGGTCTTAAACATGTCCATATCCATTCGGGTGGGGCGGGGGACCACAGTTGATTGTCTTACCAGACGGTCATGTGAGTGCAGGCTGCTGTAGTTTCCCGACTGTGGCATGTGAGACGAAGAGCCTGTAAGCATTCCTCCATAGCCGGGCTGACTAATCCCATTGGTGGAGTTCCATGGGTCAGATGAATTGTGGGTACCATCTAATGATAAAACATGTGTAGAAATTCACACAAGTGAAGGCCACAGAGTGTAATGAAGTCCCAACAGAAAAGCTTAATGAAGCCTTAAAAACCCTCAACACTGGATCATCCACCAAGCTTGGGCTGAAACATGATCCTGGTTCTGGACACAGCTGAGATAATAGATAAGTAAAACAAAGTAGCAAATATGTTTTAATGTCTAGGGAGAGTCAGGAAAGATGGAGTGCTGACCCCAGTTTAACAGTGTAACTGCATAAATCTGTCAGTGGAGTCTTCAAAAGCAGCCTATTATTGTTATTCTAACTGATGATTAATTGTACCGGTACTATTTTTTAAAGCATGATCTAAAAAAAATACTACCTCACTTACCAAAGAAAGTGCTGGCAAACATACTGCTTGAGGGCTTAGGAGAAGAGTAGGAGGGCGAATCTCTGTTAAAGTCCTCTGAGTTTGGAGATGGTGCGTACACCTGAAAAACAAAACATCAGTATTATTAGTTATGAAGCTTTTTATTGTTCATAATAAGGCCAGACAGTATGGGATCGTATTCAAATGACATATTAACCAAGCTACAGTCAATCGGTGGGACTAGAGGAAGACATGTTCAATATTATGAACCTAAATACAGAAATTGTGAATGTTTGCTGGGTGTGCATCTATTAAAATCTTGAGCAAGGCACTGAACATGCAACTGCTCAGGGAATAACACCAATATACTGTATGTGCTTACTCTCACTTATACCATCATCACTCCCTTAATGGATGCTGTTGATATAGTACATTTTCTTTTTATGGAGGTGGTTATTAGGCATACAGTAGGGATTCCACATTTCCAGAAAGCTAAGTTTCGAAGAATCAGCGTCCTCTAGAGTAGACATTTGATTTTACAGGAGCGTTTACAAAAATGTTTGAACTGAACTCGCGGGCCACCAGTTGAATAGCCCAAATATTGAAAAAGAGATTACCTAAAATGGAACCTTGAGGAACACTACTAGTATAACTACTGTATTTTTGGACAATAAGGCACACTTAAAATCCTTTCATTTTCGCAAAAATTTACAGTGCGCCTTATAATTCTGATTGTGCTTACCGACCTCAAAGTTATTTTATTGGATACATGTTTTAATAATAAGTGTGACCAGTAAGAGATATGTGTAGACTGCAAGATGACACCTGTAAACAACACCAAAACTTTAAATGTTCCATTGAGAATACAGAATATCACACATGGCGCTCAAAAATCTGTCAAAATGTTTTAGTACAACTTTGGTAAGCTATGAAGGCGCACCGCTTGATGGATTGTCGGAACATAACGGCTACTGTAGTTAGACGTACTGTGATTCAACATACAAGTATTATTATGGTGTCTGTTTAAAGACTGCAAAATGACACCTATTAGCAGACATATTATCTGGCGTTTTGTTTCGCAATATTATGCAAAACCAACTTTTCTTACCTGCTGATGTGTAGTTGGTATCTGCATAAGTCCTGAAAATGTGCGCATGTTTCACATTGTAGTCCGTGCCGACACCGTAGTCGATAAGCTTCTTCATTTCCTCTATCTTCTTGTTATAGGGCATTCATCCTCCGCTGTTGTCATTTCTAATATAAAGTAGCGTTAAGTTCTAACTTATATCTGTCAGTAGGCTCGCTATGGAAGCGCTAAAAACTACCGATGTAGTGGGGTTATATAATTCACCCACGGAACTTTAGTTATTAGAGAGTTCCGGTCGTACGTTTTTTCACGGGACATATTTTCCGGCGTTGTTGTTGCACTAGTGAGCCACGGATGAGGAGATGCTGCTCCGTTATTGATTTAAGTAAAGTCTGAATGTCGTTAAAACAAGTAGCTCCATCTTTTGACACTTCTTTGACTCCCGTCCTTGCACGCTACACCGCTACAACAAAGATGATGGGGAGAAGACACTGTCGAAATTGAGCCAGGTAAAGAAGACCGCCCACAAAACAGCGCATCCTGAAGCAAATGTCAGAAAGCGACTTGAAGATGGTCTGTAAAACATAATCTAGGTAACATTTTGACCAAAGAACCAGCATTACATGTTATGTTAAAATTCCATCCATCCATCCATTTTCTACCGCTTGTCCCTTAAAATTATTTTAGAAAAAAATCATAATATGAACCTGTGGAAGGGGGGCGTGGCCTGCGGGCCTGCCGCGGAACGGGGTGTGCAAGGACCGGCCTCGAAGACAGCGACAGGTGAGTGGGTGGCCCAGGTGGGCCTTGTTATCTAATCACTTGTCACCTTTATTAGCAGCAGACGGAATGAGACACTGTGTTGGAGTTGGAGGTGCTGATGAGCGGACGCAGGAGGAAAAGACATTGTGCTGGAAAGCAGAAGCCTTAAGATTTTTATGAAAATAAAACAGTGTTATACCCTGAATTTCGGGCTCTCCTGGCAGTGTGTGGTGGTCCGAAGAACCCACTAGAGGGCAACCTCTACAGAACCCTAACGCCTTTTGTATGAAAATAGACCTGAATAGACCCGCTCAACGGCAGTGTGCCTTATGCTCCAAAAATACGGAAAATAAAGGTGAAGAAATGACTACTGACTGCATCTGAAGTAAACAAGCTACAGCAACACCATAGTTACATTAATCACATTACAAAATATGTATAACTGCTAAAAAGGAGATGACTTAAAGGGGTGCCTTGAGGAACGTCTCAGTTATATAAAATGTTAATGGACGGATCTGCCAATGTGTTTACTGTGGTGCATTTTCCTCTATACAACAGTAGTGTTTTTTGGAATATGCTGCAAAAATGTCGGGGGCCGGTATAGTGTCATTCGCAGACCGGATTTGGCCCCCGGGCCGCCAGTTGAATAGCCCTGCCTTACAGCATGGTTGTAGATCATCACAACATTTCCCACAGGGCATTATCCCATTGTGGTACCCATACTGCACTGAACATGTTATAATTATAACACATTTAAAAAAAAGATTAAGTCATCTTTTGTGTCATTATTTCAAGGATTTGATCATACAGACACCGATAAGCAAAATATGTCCTGTAGTTATGCAGCTTTACTTGCAAACACCCATGCAGACTTTAATGACGAACAAGCGATCAAAATCAAGCTCATGAAAGGAGAAGTGCATCAAACAGCAGTATTTGCATTTCAGATCAACACAGCCTCTAAGGGAGATATAATGACAGCCACATACTTTTACACTCTAAATGGCTGTGGCAAATTACAGCTTTCCCTGAAAGGCAGAATTGAAATAAACAGCACAAAAACAATATGCTCTTCCTTGTTTAAAACTGTACCTGCAAACGGGCGGTAGAGCAAAAGAGAGCACAATGGGCACGCTGTTGTGCGGCCGCGAGCGTGCCAAGGTGGTGGGAGGATCAAAAGGGACTTGGGGCCAAACACCAGTGATGTGGTCTCTGACTTTATTCACTCCAGATGGAGGGGGAGTGGTGAGCAAAAATGGGACAGAGCACATCCAAGGGAAGGAAAATATTTAAGGTTTGGACAAATTCTCCCTCCCACATTTGACCCTCATCATGTCGCACTAATCAGAGTCAGACCTGCCAGCTACATTCCACCTGCTCATTCCCAGTAAACGTCCCAGTCTTTGCTCACTTGTAAGGTAAATTCCTCTCTTACTTAATATGATATGGTATGAGTATCAACTTCCATCAACACATTATATAATTATCAACGCCAGTTTGACAGTTTCTCACTTGAAAACCCTTCTGCAGGACCCTGAGCACACCATGCAATAATAAACAACAGATGGAAACAAGGGTCTACCGGGATTGCGTAATATAGACAGGATGCGACATCCACCCATTTTCTACCGCTTGTCCCTTTCGGGGTCGTGGGGGGTGCTGCAGCCTATCTCAGCTGCATTCGGGCGGAAGGCAGGGTACACCCTGGACAAGTCGCCATCTCATCACAGGGCCAACACAGATAGACAGACAACATTCACACTCACATTCACACACTAAGGACCATTTAGTGTTGCCAATCAACCTATCCCCAGGTGCATGTCTTTGGAGGTGGGAGGAAGCCGGAGTACCCAGAGGGAACCCATGCAGTCACGGGGAGAACATGCAAACTCCACACAGAAAGACCACGAGCCCGATGATCAAACCCAGGACCTTCATATTGTGAGGCACATGCACTAACCCATGTTCCACAGTGCTGCCCATTATGCGACATAAATTACATACTTTAGGTCGATGATAGAGCTTTTAATATTTTCTTCTTATCGTGATAATGCATGTTGATGACACATTCTAGACGCCTCCCGCAAATTTGACAGCGACAAAAAAACAAACATGTCCTCAACGCAATGTAGCGTCCTCGCTAGCAACATAGCGGATAAAGTCACTCCACATTGCGAAGCCGCCTCTAAGTTAGTAATCCTCGTCTTGATAAATTAATAAACGATGTATTCCTACACGTACCATTATCACTGGAGGACGAGGCAATGTGCTATACCGTAGAAGGATACCAGAAGCCATGATAAATAAAGCTTGAGCTCTTGAATGTAAACTGGGTTGGGTCTATTAATACAAACATTGACAGTAACAACACCAAGTATACTATCAGTATATGGTTGATATTACAGTGACTATATCAATATTTTTCTATAAACACAACATTTAAAAATGTTTTTGTTTTTGTTATTGTTTACAAGCTCAGGAAGTAAGTTCCTGACTTTAAGTGCAAAAACTAAAATATTTGAATTGGAGACAATTAGGGATGTCCGATAATATCGGCAGGCCGATAAATGCGTTAAAATGTAATATCGGAAATTATCGGTATCGGTTTTTTTATTATCTGTATCGGCTTTTTGTTTTTGTTTTTTTTGTTTTTTATTAAATCAACATAAAAAACACAAGATACACTTACAATTAGTGCACCAACCCAAAAAACCTCCCTCCCCCCATTTATTTCTGTTATCAATATTCTGGTTCCTACATTATATATCAATATATATCAATACAGTCTGCAAGGGATACAGTCTGTAAGCACACATGATTGTGCGTGCTGCTGGTCCACTAATAGTACTAACCTTTAACAGTTAATTTTACTCATTTTCATTAATTACTAGTTTCTATGTAACTGTTTTTATATTGTTTTACTTTCTTTTTTATTCAAGAAAATGTTTTTAATTTAGTTATCTTATTTTTATTTTTATTTTTAAAAAGTACCTTATCTTCACCATACATGGTTGTCCAAATTAGGCATAATAATGTGTTAATTCCACGACTGCATGTATCGGTTGATATCGGTATCGGTTGATATCGGTATCGGTAATTAAAGAGTTGGACAATATCGGAATATCGGATATCGGCAAAAAGCCATTATCGGACATCCCTAGAGACAATAGTAGTTTGTGCTTATGTTTAGTTATTTTGTTAACTTTATTTTGTTCAATACGTTGTATATAAAAAAGGGAATATTTGAATATTCATAAAATATATTGTTATACTGCCATTTTGTGTTTATCTGACTTTAACTGTGATCAAAAATTAAAACATTCAACAATCTTGAAATTAGTAGTATCACTCAAAACCAATACCAGAAGAATAAGTGTGTATTACATTTTAACAGAAGTGTAGATAAAACCATGTTACAACATCAAATAGCCAAATATTAACATTAAATTAACAAGCAGATTAATAACAGTTTTGAGAGAACTATATAACTGGAAATGGCGCAATATGTTATCACATACATCAGCAGCCAAATAAGGGGCATTTGTAACCCATTTTGAAAAGGTTTTATGATCATTTATATGCCAAACAATATATCGACATATACTGTATATTGTTATCGCAAGAGGCTACAATATATATCGCAATATAGATTTTAGACCATATCACCCATCCCTGGGTTCTACCATAATCATTTTACAGCATGTGGCTGCAAGCTGTCGTAAGTAGACACAAATGAAAAAAAGGACACTGAGGGCAGCAAGAAAATGGTTGAGATTGTGGAGTATAATGAGCTGATGCACAGCCCCAAAGTAAAGTAACGCTCATTTTTATAATGTCAAGTTGTATATCCTCACATAATGTGGTGCCAGCATTCTTGGAACCTATAGCTGAGATTACTAATGAAAATGTAGGTTGAAAAAACACCTCATAGTACCTGCTTAAGCCAATGGAAATGTATCAGCAGTGAGTAAAGTCCCAGGGCGTTGGGATAATCGCTGCCATTACACTAAACAAGACATGTATTGTATTATAAATGACTGATTGGTGAATTGTACAAATAATCATGCATAAAACAAACGTGGTCATAATAGAAGAGTTGGGCAGGAGCTGTTGATGGTAAGACATGAAAAAAACATCCTAGACACACTGGTAAAAAAATAAAAACAATGTCAGTAAGTCATGTAATCAACATATAACTCATATAACTCAACATCTGCTTATATTACCTGTGCAAGCCTTGGTGATCACAATAGTTGTTACTTAAAATAGGTTTTCAATTTATGGTTTGTCACTGAACTGATGGAAAATATGCAAGTTCAATTCACACATCAGAATCAGAATCAGAAATACTTTATTAATCCCCGAGAGGAAATTTAGACATGTAACACAAAACACAATATAAATGCAGGACACGGTTCAAGTGGGACTCAGAGTTGCTTTGCTGAGCAAGCATGACTCCAGCATGTTGTTGTCCGGGTGTGTAATTGAAATGCTTTAGCATGGATGGAGCTCTCGTGGGTTTTCTGGCTTACACATGTGACCGGCCATGATATTAAACCCACAGAGATCTCAGGTTAGGCTTACACGGGAGACCGGGCTTTAGTCTTTTGCTACTCAATGGGCAGCATATGGCATTGGTTAAAGCTAATTGTCCTTTTTTTTACCCAAGGCTAACTGGTCAAAGCATTAATAAACCATCCCAAATACTGGGAGCGTCATGAGCCAGCCAATGGAGAAGAAGGCCTCTCCGGGTTTCCTTTTACAAGACTATTAATTAAAAGCTGTCACCCACACGGTTAAGCAGGCCAACGCCGACATAAAGCAGTCACTCCAGCATCACTGGGGAATCATTCTTAAAACATTAGCAGCCCTCAGTAACACACATAATAGGACAGTAGTTCATCAGGTCAGGTTACAATATACAATACATATTTAATGCATACAATTGAATGTAACTATTATATGTAACTGCAATAAAAGCAGTGAGCCAAATAGAAATGGTAAAAGAAATATGAGGTAAGATTAGTGTTAAGGATCTCTTCTGTTTTTGTGCTGCATGTCATCACTTGGAATCAAATCCCATCTCTGGTGCAGTTTGCTTAAAGTCCAGGTTTTGTGCTCATACCAGGCTTAGTGAGCACGACAGACACGTTGCATCTTCCAACTGCTCCTCAGCTTCAACATTTGTGCACAGCGCCTGCCAACAAGCTCTAAATTTCCCAGCATAAAACATTGACACTTAAATGTCTCACTAAGGGCAAATTCTGTTGGAAAAGTGCTTCGGAAGACAGTTGACACCAGGAATTTCCTTTGATAGGCTATAACATTTCATATTATGTGTTTGGGTTTGAAAAGGGCATATTCTATTGAAAAAAAGAATGACCACATAAAAATGATGAATCATACAATCCATCTAAATATGGACCATCTGTTAAATGTTTGTACGTGAACCTGAACGATAAACAAGCTAATGTTCTCTTCCACAAATATACTGTATGGACAGAAATAGCAATGCAACAAGCAAGAGGCACAAGGTCAATGAGTATAGCAGGGCATAACACACCTTTTCCTACAGCGATGCCTCAACTTAAGAGTCTTTTGAGGTAAGAGCTGTCACTTGGATAATTATTATGCTTTTAAAGGCCTACTGAAACCCACTACTACCGACCACGCAGTCTGATAGTTTATATATCAATGATGAAATCTTAACATTGCAACACATGCCAATACGGCCGGGTTAACTTATAAAGTGCAATTTTAAATTTCCCGCTAAACTTCCGATTGAAAACGTCTATGTATGATGACGTATGCGCGTGACGTCAATCGTTGAAGCGGAAGTATTGGTACACCATTGTATCCAATACAAAAAGCTCTGTTTTCATCGAACAATTCCACAGTATTCTGGACATCTGTGTTGGCGAATCTTTTGCAATTTGTTTAATGAACAATGAAGACTGCAAAGAAGAAAGTTGTAGGTGGGATCGGTGTATTAGCGGCTGGCTGTAGCAACACAACCAGGAGGACTTTGACTTGGATAGAAGACGCGCTTCCGACGCTAGCCGCTGACCGCACGGATGATCGGGTGAAGTCCTTCGTCGCGCCGTCGATCGCTGGAACGCAGGTGTTCATGAGCAGAAGAGGGCTGGCTGGCGTAGGTGGATAGCTAATGTTTTTAGCATAGCTCTTTGAGGTCCCGTTGCTAAGTTAGCTTCAATGGTGTCGTTAGCAACAGCATTGTTAAGCTTCGCCAGGATGGAAAGCATTAACCGTGTATTTACATGTCCAGGGTTTAATAGTATTGTTGATTTTCTGTCTATCTTCCAGTCAGGGGTTTATTTCTTTTGTTTCTATCTGCAGTTAAGCCCGATGCTATCACGTTAGCTCCGTAGCTAAAGTGCTTCGCCGATGTATTGTTGTGGAGATAAAAGTCACTGTGAATGTCCATTTCGCGTTCTCGACTCTCATTTTCAAGAGGATATAGTATCCGAGGTGGTTTAAAATACAAATCCGTGATCCACAATAGAAAAAGGAGAGAGTGTGGAAGTTACGGTCAGAGCGAAAAAAGATGCGTCCTGCACTGCACTCTAGTCCTTCACTCTCACGTTCCTCATCCACAAATCTTTCATCCTGGCTCAAATTAATGGGGTAATCGTCGCTTTCTCGGTCCGAATCGCTCTCGCTGCTGGTGTAAACAATGGGGAAATGTGAGGAGCCTTTCAACCTGTGACGTCACGCTACTTCCGGTACAGGCAAGGCTTTTTTTATCAGCGACCAAAAGTTGCGAACTTTATCGTCGATGTTCTCTACTAAATCCTTTCAGCAAAAATATGGCAATATAGCGAAATGATCAAGTATGACACATAGAATGGATCTGCTATCCCCGTTTGAATAAAAAAAATTCATTTCAGTAGGCCTTTAAGTTGCAAGCAAAAATTTGAGTAACAAATCTCTGCCATTGGTTGGCGTAACAGATGTCACAGTGAACCCTGTGAGATCCGCCAAAACATCCGATCTTCCTCTCTACCACTAGTTTATAGCTAGAGATGGACATAACTTTCCAAGATGTTGACAAGAAAAAAATGGAAATTGTGATGTATCATGTAATTTAGTTTAGTTTATTAAGGATCCCCATTAGTCTACACCACAGTGGAGACTATTCTCCCTGGGGTCCAGGCAAAAAACATCACACAATCACAAAACAAAAGATTACAATGCAGTACAAAAGGGTCAATAATAACATTTTGTAATACAAAATTAGCAACAACAAAAAACAAAAAAAAACAATAACTTTGAGTTTACATAATAATGTTCATACCAAAGAAAAAAAGAGCAATATAAATATAGATATATGTTTTTGCAAAAATAAAACAAAGAACCAATGGCCTATAATATACACATTAATGTACCAAAGACAAACAATAAGTGACGAAAAAGTACCATCCATCCATTTTCTACCGCTCGTCCCATAATGAATAAAATATTACATAAAGTACATACAAAATCAAGATAATATCAACATAAAAAAGATAACCAGAAACAAGAATGAATTTAGGAAAAAAATGGGTCAAAAGAAGATAAATGAACCAGTCATGACATTAGGTACAATCTAGAATAATCTCTTTCCGCAATACTTCTCTCACTTCTCACTCTGTAATTGTACGCATGTTTGACATAAACTCAAACCATAAACCATGAAAATTAAGAAAGTTAAGAGTGAAGGACAGTGCTGAGACAAAGAAGTGGATGAAATTCATTAGGTCAAAGGAAGAAATCCTCAAAAATATGACAGAGCGTCTAGCCAGCTAACTTGGTGAAGCAATTAGAGCGTAGCACTGCCTGTCTGCAGTATACTGAAGCAGAATGAGCCTAATGGTAGCCAAGAATGTTTAAATAATATTTAAATAGCGGACATTTATCCATGTAAATATGGAAAAGCTGCGGATGGTGTTATGGTGTTTTTGACAAAGAAGCAACTGAAAGGAGATACCGTAAAAGTCCACCCTCCAGAGGAAATGCTATACATTATTATTACATTACTTTATACAACTACTTTAGTTAATTGTAGTAAAATATATTGTATTGTTTTTCTACATTATTTCTTACCTAAAACTTTGTTTTTCTTATAAAAAGGCATGTTACATGTTAAATGGGTGCTATTTTTTTAGGGAGGTCAGGGTAAGCACCATCTATCCATCCATCAATTTTCTAACGCTTGTCCCTTTCGGGGTTGCGGGGGGCTGGGGCCTATCCCAGCTGGAAGGCGGGGTACACCCTGGACAAGTCGCCACCTCATCACAGGGCCAACACAAATAGACCGACAACATTCACACACTAGGATCAATTTAGTGTTGCCAATCAACCTATCCACAGGTGCATGTTTTTGGAGGTGGGAGGAAGCCTGCGCACCAAGAGGAAACCCATGCAGTCACAGGGAGGACATGCAAACTCCACACAGAGAGACCCCGAGCCCGGGAATCAAACTCAGGACCTTCTTATTGTGAGGCACGTGAACTAACCACTGTTTCACCGGGGTCAGCACCAACTAAATTGATTTCAGAAGTGTTTTGAGTTAAGAGCTTCATCACAGAACCTATTGGTGACTTCTCCTCCGAAGAGAAAACCAGTGGTGGACAACCAAGCAATGATGGCTGTTATGCAGCAAGCAGCGCGCAAACTATCTGAGTACACAAGGGGCCTAGATGTTTCTGCAAAAAGCAGATACCAGCAAAAAATTTAACTATGCAATGGAATATATCCCTATACTTTATCAAAAAAGAAACTGTCGAGTGATATCAAGGATTGTATGTCGGTCGCGTTCCCAGACATAACAAACTATTGTGCTCCAGACGCCATTCTGACCTGGAAAAGCATGGAGGTATACAACTTCTGTGTGTGTGGCTGGGTCAAAGAAATTGGTATCAAGAATCTCTCGGATAAATCATGCATCGTTTTTGCTGGATTAAGAGTGCATTTCATGATTTAACTTCACGTCTACTGCCATGTTTGTTGCACGCGCCGTTTACGAGTACACATGTTTTCCCGTCTTTATCAAAATATAACTATAAATGTCAACATTGCTTATGTGCTGAAAGCTTCATTGATGATTGTTGCCTTTGGTAAAAGCTTAACTCTTCTGTTTTGCTCACATTTCCTTTCTTATATTTAGACTCGCCCTGTTGGTGCTTTACGAAACACTCTAAGCAACAATGCATTTAGAAAATACAAATAATGTCAAGATAACACCTAAATGGGAAACACTAAACGTTAAAAGTACTTCAAACAAACTTTTAGTGATCACTGTGAACTCATGCTTTTTAGACTCGGCTCTCTTCGTCTGAAGTGCATACTAATTTTCTCATCCGTCGTTTCGTAAAAATGTGCGCTCTTCTACTCTTTTTGAGTATCTCGAGGGTCGTTTATCCATTTTGCGATTTGAGCAGTTCCAACAGCCAACACTACCAATGAGCCAGACGTTAGCCGGACGTGACGCCATGTGAATCCAAGCAATTAAGCATGCAAGTTGAGGTACTACTGTAATTCAAACGTGTCATTAATCAGCCAAAATTCAAGCATGCATTTGAATGAATAGCTGCACGTTTATTTATCTACAATATTTTTATTGGAGCTTACATACAGTATAGTGAGGGCAGATCAGTGAAGTAGGACGCAGCAAACGTAAACATTTGGCTTCAGTCATGTTCTCCCTGTGACTGCGTGGGTTCTCTTCGGGTTCTCTGGCTTCCTCTCACCTCCAAAGACATGCACCTGGGGATAGGTTGATTGGCAACACTAAATTGGCCCTAGTGTGTGAATGTTGTCTGTCTATCTGTGTTGGCCCTGCAATGAGGTGGCGACTTGTCCAGGGTGTACACTGCCTTCCGCCCAAGTGCAGCTGGGATAGGCGTGACTCATAGAGGGACAAGCGGTAGAAAATGGATGGATGTTTGGATAAACTAATATCATATGGTAAATTGGTGATTGTCATTTGACGAAATGTCCTTGATTGACACAGAGAGCTGATGTCATGTTCTTCTTCTTCAGACCCTAAACTAGTAGACATTCAAAAGCGCCTCTGTTGGTTGTATCCATTAGTAGTATGTGACTATTCAATAATCCATCCATCAATCTTCAATTCAATCAACAAACCAATTATCATGCCCATCTGTAGCACCCCACCCAGCCTCTCATGCATGGGTTTCACATTAAATATAGGTAGCATGTTTCACTACATGTGCAACACTAGGGGGTTGCTTAACCTTTCGAAACAGACTGTAAAACAACAACTAGTACTTCCCTCTATGCAGGAAACAAGTCCCCTCCTTTAAATTTGTTGACATATGTACTTTATGCCCTCCCTTTTAAAATGGATGAAACAACACATACAATTGAATGATTACTACAGGGGCCACAGTTATTTCTAATCTTTTACTTGCCACAAATAGGCAAGGAAAAAAGATCGGTGAGCTTCTTCATCTGTATTGGGTCAGTACCACCGGTTCTTAAGTCAATGGGCCACTGTGAATTTGCTCAGTGCTCCAGATGGCAAGCATGCTACGCAACTCTGCTTAACAACAAATTAATTTTGAATCAAGTTTGATTCACAAAATGAGCACCACATTTTTTATTTCCGTTCAAAGGAATCCAGAGGGGAAGAAGAAAAGTTATTTAACAAGCGCTTTTGATCAGAACATTTTTTTTGTCCACATGCTATCAATTTCTTCTCCCTCACTAACTGTAACACAGGCCTGTTAATAGTTAATATCAAACAAAATCAAAGTCATGTGCGTGTGTTGGGGACACAGGAAATTCTGTCATAGGGTCATTAAAAAATTAAGATGACATTAAATGCAGAAACATCAAAAAAGTGCAACACACACATATACAAATAATACAACCAATGACCGGTGCAAATCTGCAGGTCTGATATGCTTATGACAGGATAATAATGGCAGGATTACCCCAAGGCACATTGACATCTTATTCAGGTTCCTGAGTTATGTGTTTACACAAGATTATCTTGGAATACTCTACAACAGAAAAACAAACAACTTCAACATTCCTAGAAAAGTAACTAAATCAAGGACACGCAAAACCAAGCCAAGCCATTTACGAAAAAGCACTCTCACACTTTTTTAACACAAACAAATATCAAAGAGGTCATTAAATAGAAGAATAAATCCCATTAAGCTTTCTGTGGTGTCAAGAATGCCTATGTGATTACAAACAGATGGAATAACAGCAAACACTGGTGCTTGGAGCTCAATCTGCAAACAGGAAAGTCTAACCTCAACAGGCAGACTCTTTCCACTAATCATTCCCAGTCTCCCGCTTGTTATTATTTCAACTCCGTCTCTGAGGTCCAACAACCAGCCCATAAAATACATTCATCCAAAATAACCACAGTGTTTCATTCTATGAGGGAAGAAAAGTTTTGACCATAGTGCAACTTTGTTTTTTACTTATAGCCTTGAATCAGCTTAGGACCTGCATAGGATACAATCTATTATCATAGCAGGAATGGCTTTTATTTCCACAACTTGAAATGCATTATTCATTTCCAGTCAGAGCTGAAATTGAATATGCATCTTTCCACATGCAGTCATGCGCAAACTCACACGCACCCCACACACACAAGATTCATGTTCTTCTATTGAACACAAAACGGCACAAACACACACAAAACACAGACTTTTTGACTCCAGTGGAGAAACACACTTCTTTCACCACCACTCTCAACATATTGCCAAAAAAGAAAACTCACCGATTTCCCGTTGTAGTAGTACATTAAAGAATTACTGCCCATTCCAGGGACAGGATAGGCACAATACATTTTGAACAAATGACCGGATGAAGGTATATTAGAAGAGTATGCAATTTCTCACTGGACATATATCCAAACCATTCAAAAGGGACTAATAACTCTCTCAGTGCTGGCCTCCACTCAGAGGAAACTTATGCAAAGCAGGACGGTACCACTCAGCAGGGAGGGAAGGGGAGGCTGTCAGGAGGGAGTGGCTGCTTTGGTACGCCCCTCTTAAGCTGCTGAGTGCTAAGGCGAAGAGGAAAGGGACGAGGGGGAAGGGCAGCAACAACCAGGTGGGTATAAAAAAGATAAAGGGAAGTGAGTGGGACAGAAAACAAAATGTGTGAGCCTATTTATAGTGAGAGAGAAAAAAATATTTAATTCCGAGCATAAAAAATGTAAAAAAAAATGTTGCCGTGGAACCCTTAACAAACTGGAACTAAAACACTTAAATTCTTGGCTGGAAATGTGAGCCAAATTCTTTTCACACATTTGAATCCTAAGAGTTCCTAAGGACCCACTCATTTGGCATCCCAGACAAGAGTGTGAACACGGACGGAAGACAATCACGAGGGATGTAAAATATGGGAGTGTTGGCCGAACCAGAGATTCTCTGGAGAAGTGTGTGTAAACACTGTGAAGCATGCAACAGCTGCAAAGAGGCTGGCCTAGTGACGTTGCAACAGGAAAATAATGCTTCCATTTCCCAAACCCCCCCCCGCGGGCCTAAGGCAGGGGGGAGCACCAGAGCGGGAAAGCACAACATCAACAGCCATTTTATTACGGTGTACTGCCACTGCAAAGCCACACCGCTTCCAATTTATCCACCTTCATCCTGTGGAAAGAGGACGGCGGGGAGGGCAAAGGAGAGGATTGATACGATATTCCATTGAAAGCCCAGCATGCTGCAGTCTTTCATGACGACCACTCAAAGCTTCCTGGACTAAACACAGGCCTGCAAACTCATTTTCGACACTATTGTTTTAGAAAGATTAAGCCTCTACGTCTCTAGAAAACTCAGCCTTTATTATGTTTTGCCTTTGGTAGTCTTATTGTTTATCCCCCTTCCCTTCCGTCTACCGACTTCTTTTAAACTCTTCCAAAACACTGGCTCGACATTCTGTGACCGCTTTATATCTGGATCTGATTCAAGTTGATGCTTTAAGGAAAATGGCTGTGACAGAAGTGTTTGAAGGGGGGCTAAAAACAAGTCCAGACCCGGCTCTGTCAAGTGAGGGAAGGCAACATAAAAGGACAAAGAAAACGGGCATTAATTTGAGGAGTGCGTGCTCACTCACTCACAGCACTGCTACGCCAGCTGAGAAACTAAGCATGCCTCTCAATGTAAGGGAAAAGTTTTGCGACACCTTTGTGAGTCATGGCAGAAAGGTAACAGCCGTGACATTGTGACAACTGTCCAAATCCCTGAAGAAGATGAAGGGCATGCATGCTTCATCACCTGCTCTAAAGGCACATCAGTCATTGCGCTGTGCTTTTCTTGGAATTTGTTTAGCTGTTGCAAAAACAATGAGCAAATCCACAGGCTGAGGTCATCTCCATCTCAGCCATGGATTTAGCAATGATGTCACCAGACAGGAAGATTGTTTCCTGTAAGAAGCTCTGGTTCTAATTAGGGAGGGCTCACACGGGGGATTGGTTGGCGCACTTGGGGATACTGACCCCCTCCCCCAAGTTCCCAACAAAAATCCTACCAATCATAGCAACAATAAAGTACAGTAGTTATTTTCTAAAACACAAGCTGAATGCCTTACCTTTTATAATTATATATTATCTATACTTGTATTTACATCGAAACCACGTACTCATGGTCAAACAAGCAAAAAATCAAACCGCAGAATACCACAAAGTTACTGCACCAAATCCTGTATGAGCTTTGCGAATAAGCAAACTTTTTATAATTTTTTATGGAAATAGATGGTAAACTGATAATACATCTCAATAACTTTTTGGGCTGTCATCTGTGCAACTTTGTAAAAGCAAATTATATAGCGTGTTATATTGTGGTATCCAACAGTTGTGTAAATTCAACTGTTAAAAGAACTTGTCACTGTAATAACACGCTCACAGTGGAAAAGTGATACTATACACAGCATCGTGCCTTGGCCTTGGTTGTGAGAGAGTGTATCTTTACTGACTAACTTCTATTATTCTTTAAAATCACCAACAGTTGCTCACTTGGACACCATTAAGTTGCAGACGCAGTTTCCCGGTCAAGACTCACAGAATTCCTCTTGTGATTGTGTTGTGTCTGCCAGATTTCCTGTCAGGCTGCATTTTGAAGACTGGAGGACAGTCGTCCTCACTGATAACTTCAATATTTACACAGACATGATTTTTTTTTGTAAGAAATAGTAAATAAGTCTACATTTTTGTTTTTTTAAACAACGACCATGCAATGTACTACATTTACTTTACATTGTAATGGACATAGTCCTATAATTTACTGTTCAGTGTTATGACGTTTAATGGGGTCATACTGTGATTTTTTTGTCTACATATAAAACTCTTCCTTATGGTCTACATTAACGGTTCTTAACATTTTTGACTTCGGGGCTCAGTTTATTCATTATTTAAACAAATATTAACACTTAATTATTAATCCAACTCTTTACATTAATCATATGCAATAATTATATTTAACCTACTTACAGTTTAACAGGATAAACCTAGTCAAATAATATGAAACCATGTGTTAATCACAAAGATTGTTATCAAGGTTTAGGTCAGGGTAATTACAAAAATACCAATCAAATACTGCACAAGAAGGGACTCATAAAAAATGATGAAAAAAAAAATTAAGTACAATTACGCAGCTTTAAAATAAATACATTCTGACTAAATTAATAATAAATAATAGTAAATGTATATGTTTCTTCGCTAAACTGTTAATAAAATTTAAGTGCAAATAAAAATACAGCTTCATAATTTTAGCACTTAAGAAACTTCTCTAAGACTTTAGCTCCAAATTTTTTCTGTTTGTTTGAAATTGCCATTACTGCCACAAGTGGGGGGAAAGTGTAGTACAAATGAGTATCGCTGTGGCCCCTATGGACAACATATGAGAAACAGATATGTTTTGGCTGCCCTCTCAGGGGCGTTTGTGGCCCAACAAGAAACACTGGTCTACATAACATGTAATGGTGGGGCTTTGGTCAAAATTGTGCATATATAATGTTTTACAGACCATCTGCAAGCCACTTTCTGACTATCTTTTTAGAATGCACCGTGTTGTGGGCCACGCCCTTTTGGACAGCGTCTCCCCCCCGTCAGCCATGTTGTAGTTTTAGGCACTTCCATACTGAATCTACTGACAGATTTAAGTTAGAACTACATGCTACTTTTCATTAGAAATGGAAACAGCGGAGGATTTTAGCACGCATGTGCATGTACAAGCCAGTCTACCCCACAACAAGAGGATAGAAAAAAAGAGGGACTTATTGACTACAACTTTGGACTACAACTGGATACAGCGGCAGACTTGTGCAAAGCTCTTCAGGTAATCCGCTACCACAGTGTTTTTCAACCACTGTGCCGTGGCACACTAGTGTTCCGTGAGATACAGTCTGGTGTGCCGTGGGAGATTACGTAATTTCACCTAATTGGGTTAAAACTTGGTACATTTTAAGTCGACTTTATACTTTTTGTTTTCGCCCTCTTTTTGTGCCCTTGTGTACACGATCCTTTCCATCCTTATCCTTTGTAACTGAGCTTCTGTGTGGAAAATGTTCCCTTGTGAATCACTAAAGTTTGTGTAAGTCTAAATCCAAAAATCTTTTTTGCTAACCAGTAATTATAATAATAATAATAATAATACCTGGGATTTATATAGCGCTTTTCTAAGTACCCAAAGTCGCTTTACATGTAGAACACATCATTCATTCACACCTGGTGGTGGTAAGCTACTTTCATAGCCACAGCTGCCCTGGGTTAGACTGACGACTAACCAAAATTTAAAACTGAACAAAGCCGTGGGCCAAGGTTCAACAAATTAACATTTTAATAGGGACCCAAACAAGTTTTGCATTAAATATTGAACAAGCAAGGCTTATATAACTTTATAGTGACATGCAAAATCGAGTTTCAAATAATAATAATAATAATAATAAAATATCAATGGCATATCAAATACAATTTAAATAAAAATTGAATGCCTCTTTTCTATTTGCAGCCTTCTGAGGTAAATATCAATATTAACTTTTTCCACAGGCTAATAAATTTGAAAATAAAATAACAATGAATAAACCAACCATTCAGGACTTTAAACTGCTCAGTTTGCAACACACTGATCTAATCTGATGTGCCCAAGCCAGATATCTGCATCTTTTCTTGGATGCTAGTTCATTAATTTCAGGGCTCAGGCTTTGAGCTGAGGCAACCTTTATTATCGAACGAAGGTGTTCATCAGTCATTATATCTCGTAGTCCACCCGGACCACAGTCTTGGGGGCGTGCCTTAAAGGCACTGCCTTTAACATCCTCTACGAGCTGTCGTCACGTCCGCTTTTCATCCATTCTAACAACGTGCCGGCCCAGTCACAAGATATGTGCGGCTTCTGTACGCACACACACGTGAATGCAACGCATACTTGATCAACAGCGATACAGGTTACACTGAGGGTAGTCGTATAAACAACTTTAACACTGTTAGAAATATACGCCACACTGTAAATTCACACCAAACAAGAATGACAAACACATTTCGGGAGAACAGCTGCACCGTAACACAACATAAACACAACAGAACAAATACCCAGAACCCTTTGCTGCACTAACTCTTCCGGGACGCTACAAAATACACCACCCCGCTACCACCAAACCCTCGCCCCCAAACACACACACACCTTGTAGCGTCTCGGAAGAGTTAGTGCTGCAAAGTGTTCTGGGTATTTGTTCTGTTGTGTTTATGATGTGTTACGGTGTTGATGTTCTCCAGAAATGTGTTTGTAATTCTTGTTTGGTGTGGGTTCACAGTGTGGCGTATATTTCTAACAGTGTTAAAGTTGTTTATACGGACACCCACAGTGTAACCTGTATTGCTGTTGATCAAGTATGCGTTGCATTCACCTCTGTGTGCGTGCAGAAGCCACATGTATTATGTGACTGGGACAACACTCGTTGGACTGGATGAAAAGCGGACGTGACGATTTTCGGAAGGGGCACTGAAATTTGGCAGTCTCCTGGGAGGGTTGGCAAGTATAATAATTAGCGGTGAATGCGGTGTTATCGCAGCGCCGCTGTATATAATCTGCGGGCCAGCTCTAGTGTTAATTTGATATTGCCTCAAGGGCCAAATGAAATTACACGGCGGGCCAAATTTGGCCCGCGGGCCAGAGTTTGACACCCATGGTCTAGAGCTTAGCAGACTAACCATGTTATACTCTTCCATATCAGTAGATGGCAGCAGGTAGCTAATTGCTCTGTAGATGTCGGGAACATGGTTTGTTGCATACTTGCCACCCTTGAGACCGCCAATATCGGGAGGTGGGGGGGGGGGGGCGTGGTTAGGGGCGTGGTTAAGAGGAGAGTATATTTACAGCTAGAATTCACCAACTCAAGTATTTCATATATATATATATATATATATATATATATATATATATATATATATATATATATATATATATATATATATATATATATATATATATATATATATATATATATAAATACTTGACTTTCAGTGAATTCTAGCTATTTATATGTATATATATATATATTTATTTATTTTATTATATATATAAATAAAAGAAATACTTGAATTTTAGTGTTCATTTATTTACACATATACACACACATACACAACACTCATCTACTCATTGTTGTACTTGAAAGTACAATGCTTTGTTAAGGGTTGAATTGTCCATCCTCTTTCTATTCTCTGTCACTATTTTTCTAACCATGCTGAACACCCTCTCTGATGATGCATTGCTGTGTGGCACGCACAAAAGTGCTTTCATCAAATGCACGAGAGTGTGGAATCTTCCATCTCTCCCTAGCATGGCCCAAAACCGGTCAATCCTTGCTTCCTGGGGAAGATCTTCCCTGGCAAGCAATTGGTACTCCAGTACTTGTACCCGGAGGCTGGTCAGGTCCAATCGCAGCTGCGGCAGACTTTTTTTTTGGGGGGCGTGGCCTCCAGCTCCGGCTGAATACCGAGAGTTTGTCGGGAGAAAATCTCTGTCGGGAGGTTGTCGGGAGAGCCGCTGAATATCGGGATTCTCCCGCTAAAAACGGGAGGGTTGGCAAGTATGGTTTGTTGTGATCACGATATGCAACCGACAGCGGGAGGCAGCGTGCATGTAAAAAGCTATCTAATTTTTAAACCAAAAAAAACCAAAAGGTGAGTGCCCCTAAGAAAAGGCATTGAAGCTTAGGGATGGCTATGCAGAATGAAACTAAAACTGAACTGGCTACAAGGTAAACAAAGACAGAATGCTGGACGACAGCAAAGACTTACAGCGTGTGAAGCAGAGACGCCGTCCACATCCGTACATGACATGACAATAAACAATGTCCACACCAAAAAGGATAGCATCCGCACAACTTAAATAGTCTTGATTGCTAAAACAAAGCGGGTGCGGGGGGGGGGGGGGGGGGGGAGGAATAGCGTTCAAGGAAGACATGAAACTGCTACAGGAAAACACCAACAAAACAGGAAAAGCCACCAAAATAGGAGCGCAAGACAAGAACTAAAACACTACACACACAGGAAAACACCAAAAAACTCAAAATAAGTCACGGCATGATGTGACAGGTCGTGACAGTACACCTATTTTGAGACAAGACCTATAGTGATGCATGGTTGGTTGTGGTTTGAATTCATATCCAACAACTGCGAGAACGACTTTTCACTCTCAATATCGGCTGCTGAGTTAAATGTTTTTATGTTTTCTGCTGGTTGTGTGCCTCTGGACTTTTTTAATGAAAAAAATGTGCCTTGGCTCAAAAAAGGTTGAAAAACACTGCTCTACCATATATAAAGATATCCGCTGACGTATAGTAACTAAGAAAAATATGTCACGAAAGTCTCAAAGTTTGGAAAAAGGCAAGATCATTTTATAAATATCCCTCCCATGTCTCCATTGTTTTATTTCAATTTTCTGGGACCTACGGGGATCCCAAACACACAAAAACATGTACCAACAAGTAAGAAAAAATGGTTTTGCATCATAGGACCCCCTTAATACTAAAACCACATACTATTGGCCAGACAAACAAATTGAAATATTAATGACCACAGAATATGTCAGCATCAATCACAAAGTTATGCAATAAATCCTGAATGAGATTTTCAAATAAACCGACTTTTTTTTTTTTTTTTTTAAACACAAATAGAAAACACCTTTCGATATATTTTAATGGCTGTCATTTTTGCAACTTCGTTTACTACTTTGTATTACCTTGTAAAACACCTACTGAAACAGCTCGTTATATTGTGGTATCCAAAGGTTGTGTAAATTCAACAGTGAAAATAACTTGCTTGTAACTCTATTAACAAACTAGCAGTGGAAAAGTATGCAGCGTTGCGCCTTTACCTGGACTGTGGTGGAAGGGTGTTGTAATGAGAACATGGTGTTTGAAAAGGCACAAGTAAAGTTTTTTAACTTCTTCAAGTCAAAAACAGTTGCTCACTTGGACGTTATTAAGTTGCAGATTCCCGGTCAAGACTCTTAGAATTCCTCTTGTGATTGTGTTGTGTCTGCCAGGTTTCCTGTATGACTGCATTTTCAAGCCTCGAGGACAATCATCCTCAGTGACAACTTCAATATTTCAATATATATATTATTTTTTAGTAAGAAATGCAATGTAATACAGCTGCCTTACATTATAATGAACATAGTCCTATAAATTACTGTTCAGCACTATAAAATGTAAAGTTATTGACTGGACCTAATCCGTTACAAATATGTAAAGGTAACCGAGCAGTGCTTAAAGTATTTGAAAGCGCCGATGGATAAAAATAAATAATTCAACACCAAATAACCATTAATATGCGCAAACTATGAAACTATGACTAATAACAAACCCACATGTATTCCACATGACATCCTATGGATGCATTCCATCTGAATGTACCTCAGGGGTCCTCTAACTTATCACGTTTGCAAGTGGACTTACAGTACAATTAGAGCAGTACCTCAACTTACAAACTCAATTGGTTCCACAACCAAGATCTTAACCCTGGTATAACTCATTTTAAAGGGACATCTACCTTACTAACGATGCAATAACATTAATCACAAAGATGTAAATAGTAAGTTAACACGTGTACTCTATGTACAAAACCCAAAACCAGTGAAGTTGGCACATTGTGTAAATCGTAAATAAAAACAGAATACAATGATTTGACAATTATTTTCAACTTATATTTAATTGAATAGACTGCAAAGACAAGATATTTAATGTTCGAACTGAGAAACTTCTTTTTTTTTGCAAATAATCATTAACTTAGAATTTAATGGCAGCAACACATTGCAAAAAAGTTGGCACAGGGGCATTTTTACCACTGTGTTACATGGCCTTTCCTTTAAACGACACTCAGTAAACGTTTGGGAACTGAGACCAATTTTTGAAGCTTTTCAGGTGGAATTCTTTCCCATTGTTGCTTGATGTACAGCTTAAGTTGTTCAACAGTCCGGGGGTCTCCATTGTGGTATTTTACGCTTCATAATGCGCCACACATTTTCAATGGGAGACAGGTCTGGACTACAGGCAGGCCAGTCTAGTACCCGCACTCTTTTACTACAAAGCCACATTGTTGTAACACGTGCAGAATGTGGCTTGGCATTGTCTTGCTGAAATAAGCAGGGGCGTCCATGAAAAAGACATTGCTTGGATGGCAACATATGTTGCTCCAAAACCTGTATGTACCTTTCAGCATTAATGGTGCCTTTACAGGTGTGTAAGTTAGCCATGTCTTGGGCACTAATACACCCCCATACCATCACAGATGCTGGCTTTTAAACTTTGCGCCTATAACAGTCCGGATGGTGAGCCCATGTGGTGATGTCGGTTTTTGATGCAGGGAACGAAGGTCACAGGTATTCAATGTTGGTTTTCGGCCTTGCCGCTTACGTGCAGTGATTTCTCCAGATTCTCTGAACCTTTTGATGATATTACGGACCGTAGATGGTGAAATCCCTAAATTCCTTGCAACAGCTCGTTGAGAAATGTTGTTCTTAAACTGTTCGACAATTTGCTCACGCATTTGTTCACAAAGTGGTGACCCTCCCCTCATCCTTGTTTGTGAATGACTGAGCATTAAACAGTCCGGGTGGTTCTTTTCCTCTATGGTCTGGAGGACACGACGTCCACAGTTTCCAAAAACAATTTGAAATGTGGACTCGTCAGATCACAGAACACTTTTCCACTTTGCATCAGTCCATCTTAGATGAGCTCGGGCCCAGTGAAGCATTTATGGGTGTTGTTGATAAATGGCTTTCGCTTTGCATAGTAGAGTTTTAACTTGCACTTACAGATGTAGAGACAAACTGTAGTTACTGACAGTGGTTTTCTGAAGTGTTCCTGAGCCCATGTGGTGATATCCTTTACACACTGATGTTGGCAGTACCGACTGAGGAATCGAAGGTCACGCGCATTCAATGTTGGTTTCGGCTTTGCCGCTTACGTACTGTGATTTCTCCAGATTCTCTGAACCCTTTGATGAGATTACGGACCGTAGTTGGTGAAATCCCTACACTCTTTGCAATAGCTCGTTGAGAAATGTTGTTCTTAAACTGTTCGACAATTTGCTCAAGCATTTGTTCACAAAGTGGTGACCCTCACCCCATCCTTGTTTGTGAATGACTGAGCATTTCATGGAAGCTGCTTTTATACCCAATCGTGGCACCCACCGGTTTCCAATTAGCCTGTTCACCTTTCCTAAACTTTCTCAAACTTTTTTGCCACTTGTGTCAGCTCGAAAATTACATATCTTATATTTGCAGTGTATTCAATTGAATATACACTGTATGTTAAAAAAGGATTTGCTAATCATTGTATTCTGTTTTTATTCACGATTTACACAATGTGCCAACTTCACTGGTTTTGGGTTTTGTATTAAAATAAATAACTATACGCTGACAAACATGTAACGATAACTTTCCTTACAAAGTGCAACGCATGCTGGGTAGTCCAGTGGCAACTCCCCGACCCTCAAATTCCAACAACAAATTATTATTCATTTTTAATACTTTTTTTCATAGTAGTATTCATAGTTATCCTCTACCCTTTCTTTGTGTGTGAAGTGTTTGGTGTGTTGTTCCATTTCTGAAAAACGTGTGAAGGTGCATATACAAGTTCCAAATTGGCTGTTGTTAGACCAAGAAGGAACCTCTTCCACAAGCAAAGCTATGCAGACCATCTCCTACAAACAAAATAACTACTATAGATTGAGTACCATAAAGAGGTTACATGTTGATGTTCAAGATGTGGATGTACTGTCTACAGTCTCAGAATGTTTTTTAGCATGTTTTTACTGCATATGGTGTGTTGTGAATATCAACACTGTGTTAATGTATTGGTAAAACAAGTTTGTCCAGGTTGTTTGGGGCTGAAACAAGCTGTGAAAATAAATGTTACAAAAATGAGTAGCTCTCAGTCAGTTTCATTTTTGGAAAAGTAGCATTCAGTATAAAAAAGGTTGGAGACCCCCACTGTAGTTGTGCTACCAAGTGAAGTTGATAAATAACAGTCATTAACTTTTAACCCCTTGACAAAAAATGTCATATTAGTCCAAAATTGAGGATACTACGGTAATTCCGGACTATAAGCCACTACTTTTTTCTACGCTTTGAAATTATAAATTAAATTAACGATGCGGCTAATTTATGGATTTTTCTTCACTGACGGCCATACTGCAAATAGTTTTCATTAAACACATGCAGAGATGCTGAAAGGATTTGTTGTTGTTTGTGCTATGGCGCCATCTTTTGGATGACTTTGCTCACTGCAGGTGCTTTTGGGTGAATACCTACAGTGTTTCCTGCTGTTTAAAGCTTTGAGCCGGAAGTACAAGTGTCGTCCGGTCTTCTAATCGTCCATAGGGTTGCTACTCATATAGATTCTTTATTCATCCCTCCAAGCAATGTTTGTTTGTTTTACAATATAACTAAAGCAATTCTTACTTACTAAACCGTCTCATGTGTGATGTCTGTAGGAGTGTTTTCATGCATATTTGTACGTACTATCATAATGTAATGAAGCTAGCGTTGTTAGCATTAGCTAATATGCTAACAAGTTTACGAGTGTCTGTGTTAGTATTATTAACGTACAATGGCATTCTGTTTGTATTGTTCCAGTTTCACAAATACCTCAGTAAATTCACCAAAAAGTCACCGTGGAGTTATTGCATCGGTTTAGCTGATTGGAGAGCTAGCGACCACAGCTAGTGGGTCCATGACGATGACTTCTGTTTTGTTTGATCAGCCGTTTTACTGCCGTGCTACAGACACCATTTGGAAACAATTAAGGTATGAAAATAAACATTTACAAAATATTTCTGTGTTAATAACTCATTTCACAACATACATTATATATCTGCGGCATATAGTCGGTGCGGGCAATATATGGGAAAAAATGTTTTCTACAATTTAGTGGGCTGCGATTTATATGCCGGTGCGCTCTATAGTCCGGAAAATATGGTATTTTTGGACTCATTAAAATATGTCAAGTACTGTTATGAAAACACCTAACATGTACGTGGTCTGAAAACTGTCACGCCTGGGTGAAGTCTGGTCTGGGTTTCGTCTGGTTTTATGTTGTCTTGTCATTTCCGGTTTTATTTTGAAAGGTTAACTCTCCCTCTCGTTTCAGATCACTTGCTCTTCCTCCTGTTTCACTGGTCTGATGTCTCTCCTGATTGCCTGATTGTGCCCACCTGTGTCACACTCCCTCATGTGTATAAATGTCTCGTCCTCCTTTTGTCCTGTGCCAGAGTGTTTCGTATCATCTTGTGCGTACCTTCAGCGTTCCTTTGCCACAGTCCTGTTTACAGCCATTGCCACGTTTTTGTACTTTTGACCCACGGGAGGTCAAAAGTTGTCAGGTAAGATTAGCCTCCTAGCATTGCCTCTGTTGGAGCGCTTTTTGTTGTATTTTGCATATTGTATTCTTAGCACCTTTTTTCCCTCTGCAGCCGGAGCGTTTTGAGTTTATTGATATTTAGTTTAGAGGTCAGGTTAGTTCTGTTTTTGATAGCCTGTTTTGTTTCTCCCCTTTTGGACCCATTCCCTTGTCGAAATAAATATCTGTTACCGAAATCCTGCATCTGTGTCCAGAGTCCTATTCGGGTCGTGACAGTACACTCTGGCCAGTGTGGACACAGCAGGATCGAGGCAGTGGGCTGCGGCGCTTCACGCGCAGGAATCCCGCCTCTCCGCTTATGAGGAGCGGGTGGCAGTTTTGGGCCAGGGAATCCAGGGGATCGCTCGAACCCAGGAAGACTTCAGGACCGCTGTTACCACCCAGGTGGGCCAACTTGCGGAACAGGTGCAACTTCTGCTCACCCAAATGACCAGGCCTGGTCCCGCAACCCCTGTGCCGCAGCCATCCCCCATGACTCAGGTACTCCCCACCCTTCATAGTGGAGTGGGAGCCCGATTGGCTCCTCCTGAACGCTTTGCGGGCGAACCCGGACAATGCGAGGAATTTATCATAAATTGTGAGATGCACTTTGAGCTCTCGCCCCACGCATTTCCCACCGATCGTGTTAAGGTGTCGTTCATGATCTCCTATCTGGCTGGGAGAGCAAGGAAGTGGGCCATGGCCGAGTGGTCCAGGGGCTCTCACATATGCAGCTCACTCAGAGACTTCACAGAGACTCTCCAAAATACTTTTGATCCTGTCTCTTCCAAGCGCGAAAGAGCTAGAGAGCTCAGCGGGATTCGTCAGGGGAGAGAATCAGCCTCAGATTACGCCATTCGTTTTCGGACCCTGGCTGCAGAGAGCGGATGGAACTCTACAGCACTCCATGATGTCTTCCTCAAGGGCAGGGGTCTCAAACTCAATTTACCTGGGGGCCACTGGATGCAGAAACTGGGTGAGGCTGGGCCGCAAGAAAAGATTTCTTAAAAAAAATCTAACACGCACTTTTTAATGAATTCACCTTCTTTGAATGGCTTTCCCGCCCTAGTAACCATCTCACTCACCATGTAGCTAGCTTTGACTGCTGCATCGCTCTTTTCGCTTGCTTTCTTGACGAAATCTTGTTGCCTCAGTAGACTGGTTTTAAAATTTGCAACCCGGTTCACTCTCTCATCTCCCTGGTATTTTGCATACTCTTCAGCATGTCTAGTTGTATAATGACGTTTCAAATTGTATTCGTTGTGCACTGCAACTTTCTCTGTATCAACTACGGAAAAGAGCTATAAGGATTATTCATAAAGTAGATTACTTAGAACACACTAACATATTATTTATTAATTCGGGGTATTGAAATTACAGGAGCCAGTAAAGTTACAGTCATTATGTGTCATGTTTAAGGCTAAAAGTAAAACATTACCAGCAAATTTACAAAAAAAATTTGTCATCACTTCTGAGAATGAAGAGCATAGAAGAAAAGGTCATTTCCAACATCAGTATTCAAGGACAACTTTAAAACAAATGTGTATATCAGTGGTGGGGGTTTAACTATGGAATTCTCTTTACAATGAGATAAAAGATTGTACAAATATATAAAGACAGAACAATAAGATCATATGGATAGCCATAAGTGTTTACATTTTGCTATATATTTATTATTTTACTTATTTTTTGCCTGGTTTTGTATTTGTTCTGTATCATCCCGTGAGGTGTATATTACTTCTTTTGGGGTTTTTTTGTTCGGTTTGTACTTCATGAAGTTTTGCACTTCTTGTGTTTTTTTGTGTGTTTTTCGTTTGTTTTCGTTATATTTGGATGTAATTGTTGGTTTATATGATATCATTAAGTAAGACTACGTATTATGCTGAAGGGGGCAGAAAAATATAAGATTTTTCTTCATTCTGCTCCTTCTCAGGCATTGGTGTGTAAATGTGTGTTTAGTTGCTGAGGTTTAATTGTCTATCGATCAAAGATGCACATCAATGAAGGAGATAAAGGAGATAAATAAGAATGAAATGAAATGAAATGAAATAAGACAAGTCGGGGTGCCCCTGTGCTCAACAAAGAAATATTGCATCAAAAATCGTCTCTGTCTGGAGCCAACGGGAGGCGGGGCTCGCTGTGGAGTTTACAGTTATGGTAGCACAATTAGCCCCGAACGGGCTAACATCACCACTAACGTGTTACACGTCTGATTCGCCCAGCGACTCTCTGTCGGAGTATCAGCGCTGGGGTCCAGTGCACCACACTTTTGTATTGTCGCTAGGTCCTTCGGCGGAGTGCTTTGGAAGCTACCTCGTCTTCCCCGCCCGGACTGTTTACAACGGGGGCGGGAGCGAGCAGGCGGGCGAGCGAGGGAGGCAGGGAGGGAGGGAGGAAGAGCGTGTGCTGGTGTCGTGGAAAAGCAGCAAAATGTTTCTCTGCTTGCATCACGCAAGTGACGTCAATGCATACTTGCCAACCTTGAGACCTCTGAATTCGGGAGATGGAGGGGGGGTTGAGGTGTGTGTGGGGGTGTTGTGGTGGGCGGGGTTGGGGGTAGCGGGGGTGTTTTTGTAGCCAGGAAGAGTTAGGGCTGCAAAGGATTCTGGGTATTTGTTCGGTTGTGTTTATGTTGTGTTTAGGTGCGGATGTTCTCCCAAAATGTGTTTGTCATTCTTGTTTGGTGTGGGTTCACAGTGTGGCGCATATTTGTAACAGTGTTAAAAAAATAAATAAAATAAAATATCACCACCCTCAGTGTGACATGTATGGCTGTTCCTCAAGTATGTCTTGCAATAACTTGCAATAACGTGTGTCTGCAGAAGCCTCATCCATGTGTCTGGGCCGGCACGCTGTTAGTATGGAGAAAAAGATGATGCGGTGACAGTTTCTAGAGGACACTAAAGGCAGTGCCATCACGGCACACCCATGACATTGTCGAGAGCCTTATACCACATCGTGATTGGTAGAATCCTTCAGCTCCGCACACAATGCTGTCAAGCGCCATTCAATTAAAACTTGCGGGCTGCACTAACATTAAACTTTCATATTAAGGTGGGGGCCGCAAAATAACGTCTCGCGGGCCGCAATTGGCCCGCGGGCCGCGTGTTTGAGACCCCTGCTCAAGGGGCTGGCCGGCCCTGTTCTGGAGCGACTTCTACCCATAGACCTACCAGCAAACCTGGACGACCTCATCGCCCTTGCCATCCGGACAGACCAACGACTACGGGAGTTAAAGTTTCTCCAAGGAGGTCGTCTGACGGATCCAGATCACCAGCCGCAGTTTTCCCTCACCGCCAGTTATGCTCCAGGTCCTCAAACAACCGTACGGCTTCCCTATTCCCTGCCTGAGAGCGGAGAGGAGCCCATGCAGTTGGGCCGGGCCCGACTCCCTCTGGTAGAGTGCCAACGTCGCCTCAAGGAGGGGTGATGTTTCTATTGCGGGGAGGTGGGGCATCTCGTGGCCGCCTGCCCTTACAAGTCAACCCAGGTGAGGGATCGGAATCCGGCCTCAAGTGCTACCTCACGTGCCTTGACACCCATTAAGGTAACCAATGACTCTATTAGTATGGTATGGGATGTTTTAATTGACTCTTCGGCCTATGAGAGCTTGATGGACTGGGGTTTAGCCAAAAGATTGGGAGTGAGAACTAGGGTCATCACACCACCCATTAAAGCCAGCGCACTTAACGGTAGCGCTTTATTCACAATTACCCATATCACAGAACCTATAGCCATAGACATAGATAACCACCACGAACTATTGAACTTTTTTTTGTTCCACTAACCTGCACGCACCCTGGTACTGGGACTTCCATGGCTCATTCATCACAACCCCCACATAGACTGGCCCACAGGCAAGATCAGGGGCTGGGGAAGGAACTGTGTTGGGAACTGTATAAGGGTTAGTGCTTCAGCTAAATATAAACTATGTTTCTGCTCATTTTACCACAGAACACCAGAACCCGAATTTGACTTCCATACCTCCATGCTACCACCACCTGAGTGAGGCCTTTAATAAGGCTAAAGCTACATCGCTTCCACCACACCGTCCTTACGATTGTGCAAAAGACCTCATTCCCGGATCTACCATCCCCAAAGGGCGCCTGTACTCGGTCTCAGGTCCCGAGAGACACGCTATGAAAGATTACATAGAATCCTCACTTAAGGCGGGACTCATCCGCCCTTCATCATGACCTGCTGGAGCAGGGTTCTTCTTTGTAGACAAGAAAGACGGGACCCTGCGACCATGTATAGACTACAGTCCTCTCAACGCCATAACAGTATAAAATCGGTACCCTCTTCCATTAATGTCATCAGTCTTCGATCAGCTCCGGCAGGCCAAAGTTTTTACCAAGCTTGACCTACGCAATGCTTACCATCTCTTTCGCATTAGGGAGGGTGATGAGTGGAAGACCGGTTTTAACACCCCTAGTGGCCACTATGAATATTTAGTAATGCCTTTTGGTCTCACTAATGCCCCTGCCGTATTTCAGGCCATGATTACTGATGTGCTCAGAGACTTTTTGGACAATTTTGTTTTCATCTATCTTGATGACATACTAATTTATTCTGACAATCTGGATATTCACAGGCACCATGTCAGCCAGGTTTTGCAACGGCTCCTGGAAAACCACTTGTATGTAAAAGCTGAGAAATGCGAATTCCATGCCGACACCATCTCCTTCCTGGGCTCCATTGTAGCCCCTGGAAGAGTCCAAATGGATCCGGCTAAAGTTAGCGCGGTTGCCAAATGGCCAACACCTGATAGTCGTAAGAAGGTTCAGCAATTCCTCGGTTTTGCGAACTTCTACAGACGGTTTATCAGAGGCTTTAGCGCAAAAGCTGCCCCTCTCCATGCTCTGACTTCTCCACAGGTGCGCTTCTACTGGTCTCCGGAGGCAGAGAGGGCCTTCCATGATCTCAAGCAAACAATTTAGCCTGTGTTTGACTCTCCAACTACTATTAATCCCTTGTAATGTGGTGAGATACAACAGGAAGTACGGAAAAGCTACAAAAAGCAGAGGAGGGCAAAATAAGAACACAGGGTTCAAATGTTAAACAGAGTGGGAGTAGTTCCGCAAGGATAAGTTTCATCTGAATTAAAAAATTATCCCAATTTGTTATTCAGTTATAGCAGCATCAGCAAGGTCACAGCAACAATGGGTCCCCAGAAAAGACAGGCGTTGAGGAGTGAAAAGTCCCGTGGACCCTGACAGCTTTTAGGTCTAAGCCGAGTGGACAATTTGAGGAAACCTTTGGCATTTGTTTTATGATTTTATTAACATATGGAGGACACACTCTGGATTTGGTCATTACTTATGGTCTGTCCACCAATGTGTCCTCTGTTGTCGACTTGACCACTACTGTGTGTTTTTTAATATCACAGCTTTTATCCAGCGGGAGACATCAGTGCGAACTGTGATGAAGCGCTATCTAACTTCTGAAGTGGCTGCAAATGTTATTAAGAGTTTTTAATAACTGTCCTCCAATAGTTTTACCTGGACCCTGTGATTTTATTGTTGGCAATTTTAATCAAAACCTCAAATCCAGCCTTGACGCTGGTGCTCCTCTAAAATCAAGAAAAGACATTTTAAAATCAATACCTTCACGGAGAAATAATGAGGATATCAAAGAACTAAAAATAAATTGCAGGATAGCAGAGAGGAAATGAAAGAAGTATAAACTAATGATTAACCATCAAATATTACGTGAACAGCAAAAAATATACAACACGGCGGTTAAGAACGCAAGAAACACTTTTTTCTCTACAGTAATTTCAATCAATAAGAATAACCCCAGAGCCCTTTTTGCAAAAATTAACCATTTCTTTAACCCTGATTTTAATAATATATCTCGCACACCTACAGACTCCCTTTGTGAGCAGTTTTCAGACCACTTCAGAGAAAAAATAAACACCATCAGATCCATCCATCTTCTTCTGCTTATCCGAGATCGGGTCGCGGGGGCAGCAGCCTAAGCAGAAAAGCCCAGACTTCCCTCTCCCAGCCACTTTGTATAGCTCTTGCCGGGGGATCCCGAGGCGTTCCCAGGCCAGCCGGGAGACATAGTCTTCCCATCGTGTACTGGGTCTTCCCCGTGGCCTCCTACCGGTCGAACGTGCCTTAAACACCTGCCTAGGGAGGCGTTTGGGTGGCATCCTGACCAGATGCCTGAACCACCTCATTTGGCTCCTCTTGATGTGGAGGAGCAGCGGCTTTACTTTGATCTCCCCCCGGATGGCAGAGCTTCTCAACTTATCTCTAAGGGAGAGCCCCGCCTCTTGTCCTTTCGGTCATAACCCAAAGCTCATGACCATAGGTGAGGATGGGAACGTAGATCGACCGGTAAATTGAGAGCTTTGCCTTCCGGCTCAGCTCCTTCTTCACCACAACGGATTGATAGAGCGTCCGCATTACTGAAGACGCCGCACCGATCCGCCTGTCGATCTCACGATCCACTCTTCCGTCACTTGTGAACAAGACTCCAAGGTACTTGAACTCCTCCACAGGGGGCAGGGGCTCCTCCCCAACCCGGAGATTGCACTCCAGCCTTTTCCGGACGAGAACCATAGACTCGGACTTGCAGGTGCTGATTCTCATCCCAGTCGCCTCACACTCAGCTGCAAACCGATCCAGTAAGAGCTGAAGATCCTGGCCAGATGAAGCCATCAGGACCACATCATCTGCAAAAAGCAGAGACCTAATCCTGCAGCCACCAAACCGGATCCCCTCAACGCCTTGACTGCGCCTAGAAATTCTGTCCATAAAAGTTATGAACAGAATCGGTGACAAAGGGCAGCCTTGGCGGAGTCCAACCCTCAGTGGAAACGGGTCAGACTTACTGCTGGCAGTGCGGACCAAACTCTGACACTGATCATACAGGAAGCGGACTGCCACAATCAGACAGTCCGATACCGCATAATAATAATAATAATAATGGATTAGATTTATATAGCGCTTTTCTAGACACTCAAAGCGCTTCACAGAGAAGTGAGAACCCATCATTCATATTTACAACTCATTCATTCATCATTCATTCTCCGGTGTGAGCGGCACCGGGGGCAAGGGTGAAGTGTCCTGCCCAAGGACACAACGGCAGCGATTTTGGATGGTAAGAGGCGGGGAGCGAACCTGCAACCCTCAGGTTTCTGGCACGGTTGCTCTACCCACTACGCCATACCGCCCCATACTCTCTGAGCACTCCCCACAGGACTTCCCGAGGGACATGGTCGAATGCCTTATCCAAGTCCACGAAGCACATGTACACTGGTTTGGCAAACTCCCATGCACCCTCAAAGACCCTGCCGAGAGTATAGAGCTGGTCCACAGTTCCACGACCAGGACGAAAACCACACTGTTCCTCCTGAATCCGAGGTTCGACTATCCGGCGTAGCCTCCTCTCCAGTACACCTGAATAGACCTTACCGAGGAAGGCTGAGGAGTGTGATCCCACGATAGTTGGAACACACCCTCCGGTTCCCCTTCTCAAAGAGAGGAACCACCACCCCGGTCTGCCAATCCAGACGCACCGCCCCCCGATGTCCACGCGATGTGACATTTTATCTTCTCACACTGCTTTTAATACATCTGAGTGTCTGTTTTTACCTAAGGAAACGCTAGACAGTTTTGTCCTGGTTAATGCTGAGATGCTTGACAGGGTTTTTCTACAATAAAACCCACCACATGTCTTTTAGATTAAATTCCAACCAAATGTTTTAGAATATTTTATGGTTCTTTGAGAGAGGAGATTTTAAACATCTTAAATTGCTCGCTTCAAACAGGGGGTCTTTCCTGCTTTTAAAAAAGCGGTGGTGAGGCCCCTGCTAAAGAAGAGCAATTTGGATGCTGACTATTTTAATAATTACAGACCTGTATCAAACGTACAATTTTTAAGTAACATTTTTGAAAAACTTGTTTTTAAACAACTATTTGATATTTTAAATAAATGCAATATTTTAGAGAAGTTTCTGTCTGGTTTTAGGGTGAACCACAGTACAGAAACGGCTCTTTTAAAGATCGTGATTGATCTCAGATTGAGATCACATCATTCTTTTAAATAGAATAAAACACGTGCTGGGCCTCTTTGGTACTGTTCACAAATGGTTCACTTCTCATCTCTCAGACAGAAAACTCTTGGTAAGTATGGATATATGCTCCTCAAAGACCCATCACATGTGGCGTGCCTCAAGGATCAATTTTAGGTCATTTTCTTTTTAATATTTATATGATTCCACTTGGCAGTGTCATCAGGAGACACGGAAATAATTTCCACAGTTATGCTGATGTCAAACAGTTGTATATTTCCATGCCTCCTGATGACACAAGACCAATTGATACTCTTTTTAATTGCAGTTCTGATATTAAGTCCTGGGTGGCAGATACATTTTTACAGCTTAACCAGGACAAGACTGAAGTTTTAGTCATTGGCCCTGAGGCCCTGAGAGAGAAAGACATATCAAAACTACAATCATTGTCTTTAACGCCTTCACTACAAGGGAGAATCTGGGCGTCGGTTTTGACTCTGACCTTAGTTTTATACCACATATAAAAAATACAATAACAATAGGTTTTCATCATCTTAAGAATATACATGTTTTATTTATTTGTATTTTTAACTTAGTAAAGCACTTTGTGTTGCATTTCTTTTATGTATGAAAAGTGCTTTATAAATGAAGTTTGATTGAGTTTACTTAAATTGCAAGCAAATATGTGGATTCTTGTATGTTATTATAATGTGCTGGTAATTCCACCAAGTTGTCATTTGACTAATGACACAGAGTAAGGTTAGACATTTTGGAATATGAACTTTTATGACAAAATGCCCTTTTTGTTGCCTATATTGTTTTTGGTATTTTTGCAACACTAGTACTAAAAGATGGACACGCTTCTCCAATGATTGTTAAAATGAGAAGTAATTCTAAGTATCAGTAGTGAGACTTCGGCATTACATTATTAGTTGTTGTCAAAGTTTAGGTTTTGTGTTAATGTTTTCTTCTTGTTACATAAAACGTCTATAAAATATTTTTATAATGGTGACATTGGATTTGACTTTCCTATTTACCTAATAGGGATTTTTTTTTATATCCCAACAATTCTGAGGTTAACCAGCATCCTGTAAGGAATTGTTTTGAGGTTCAACTGTATATTACTGAAAATAGAGCATCCAAACAAACAACCGGTTTTCATGCCATTCCTTTCCATCCCGCCTTGTTTAGTCCAAGCTACCGCTAACGAGAGATGGGTTGGCTGTTGAAACTTGCTTCCATAAGGGCACCGGTGCCAACCTAAATGGTAGTCCAGCCAGGCCGAAAAAAAAGTATTGGTGCCTCATTTCAGTTATAAATGAATGCAGACTTAGCCACCTGCCCAAGTGCTTGACGGTGATGTTGTGCAAATAAGCAGTCTGATGTTTTCTTAAAACTTAATTCTAACATTATGGGGGAACTGTACTTTTTGGGGAATTTTAAATGTCATTCACAATTCCTATGTAAGACAAGAGCACATATGTTTTTCTTTTTTTATGCTTTTTAACTTGTGAAATATGTCAAGTACAAGGTGGTAAACAATGCAACTAATAAAACTCCATTTCGTAACCTGAATTTTAACCAAGCATTAGCAATATTGTTATTATAAGCGTTAATGCAGACAAACTACTTTTAGCCGCACCGTGATCACAGAGAGCTAACTAGCTTATGCTGCTATATTGACATATTGATCCGGTGAGCTGCTGCATCGCTTTTGAGCTGGTGAAAGTAAATTCTGTACAATAAATCATGCCTCTCACTTGTATATTAGAAGGTTGTAGCCATAAACCGAGAAGTTGGTCAACTTTGACATTCAATTTAAACCCAGAGATGGAGAGACACACAAAAAGATGCATGTTTGCGGCAGATTTTTTTTTCACCCTTTGTGAGTATTATGATACATTTTTCATTCAAACAGGAAGATATGAGAATCCCATCAATCGGCATCCTAGTGAAAGCAGATATTGTACAGTACGTAATTGTTTTATTTTGTTCATAGTTTTTATATCTTGTTATGCACTTAGCAATACCGCTGCAGGATGCATAGTGTTTCATTAAAGCTTAATCGGTTTAGCACACAGCTTCTAAAACTTGTAGATCATCCTCCGTATATTCAAGCTTAAAAAATATAAGGTTCTGGATTATCATTTGTCCCAAAGTAATCATTGTTGGCTGTCATGAAGTCTGCATGAGTAGCAGTGTTGTTGTTGTTGAAGGGAAAAGTGAGGTGTCTTTGAAATTAATACGTCACAATATGCTTAAAATGAGCAAAATACATACATATTACATGGTATTACGAATGTGTCTGTTATTAAATTACATATATACTTACAGTGTGTATACAAAACGTTGGTGGAGGTTTTTGGATGTTTTTAGAGCACTTTATAGGCGCATTGGAGCGAATCATTGGTACTTTAACTTTAACTTTAACTTAACTCCCATTGGTTCTACTGTTAGCTGACTTTTGCTAGCATTTATTTACGAGTTACAATCCATAAAAAAGCAAAACATATGTGTTCTTGTCTTACATAGGGATTGTGAATCCATCCATCCATTTTCTTCCGCTTATCCCTTTCGGGGCCGCGGGGGGTGCTGGAGCCTATATCAGCTACAATCCAGCGGAAGGCGGGGTACACCCTGGACAAGTCGCCACCTCATCGCAGGACCAACACTGATAGAAAGACAACATTCACACTCACATTCACACACTAGGGCCAATTTAGTGTTGCCAATCAACCTATCCCCAGGTGCATGTCTTTGGAGGTGGGAGGAAGCCGGACTACCCGGAGGGAACCCACGCAGTCACGGGGAGAACATGCAAACTCCACACAGAAAGATTCCGAGTGCAGGATCGAACCCAGGACCTTTGTATTGTGAGGCAGACGCACTAACCCCTCTGCCACAGTGCTGGGATTGTGAATTATAGTCAAAATTCCAAAAAAGCGCAGTTCCCCTTTAATATGCCAACCGCAATCATAAGGCCCATTAACACACACATCTTTCGCTGTAGTGCTTTTCACAACAACAAAACACTTCCTCATTATGCACCACACACAGTCATGGCAAATGAGGTGCATTCACAAGCAGCTCTTATTTTTAGACATTCTCTCTATTCTCTTTTGCTGCTGGTTTTTCTGCAATAGTTATGACAATCTGTTGTGATTTCTGTTGTTTTGTTTGTTGAATTGTATTACTTAGTTTTAAACATTTAAATTAAAATTACTATTCTGTTCAACTTGCTTTTCACAAAACTCTGTAAAAAAAAAAAAAAAGGCATTGTTTTTACACCAAATGTTTATGTTTTCCATTTTTTAAGTATTGTACCAGTTAAGGACACCGTATTACATTTATAAATCCAAAAGTATAACACGAACACCTCCGGCTATCCTATGTTACTATCAGAGATTGGTAGAGTAGCCAGATATTGTACTCAAGTAAGAGTACTGTTACTTTAGAGATTTATTACTCAAGTAAAAGTAAGGAATAGTCACCCAAATATTTACTTGAGTAAAAGTAAAAAAAGTATGTTGTGAAAAAACTACTCAAGTACTGAGTAACTGATGAGTAACCTGTTCGTTTAATGATGACGGCAACAAATAATGCACAAAAACATAAACATAGCAATGAGCAAATTCAGAGCCAGGAATATCTCTTAAGCAACAATAATATATATTAAATAATAATACATTAACATTAAAAAAATTAAGGCAAATTGAGCCACAATAACTTAACAGCACCATAGGCTCAGTAGGCAGAGATTACAAAGGAAAATAAAAAGTTAGCCTTTACGCAAACCATAAACTGAAAGGTGTGGGCTGCACATGAGAACACACTGATTGGTGTTTCTATGCATGCGTGTGTGTGTGTGCGACTGTGTGTGTGTGTGTTGTAATGGCCATAGGGGTCCATCGTTATATATATATATATATAATAAATTGCCAGTCACAGTTAACTTGTGCTCAGCTGGGAAAATAAATATATATATATACTTATGTCATCCATTTACTTATTATAAACTGTTACAGGCGTATTTAATAATCATGTTAATATTAAATATGTACGTAAATAATATGTGGGGATATAAAAGGCATCCGGTTCTATCAGACCGGGCGGAAGCGGAAAGTGACGTCACAATCCACCTGGAGCACCTGTCAGACACAGCGTTTTTTAGCACGGAGCCACTTCATGGATTAATCCTCCTTTTTGACATTTTTGGTGTGCTTTCCATTGGCCTGTGGAGAACCGGGAGAACAGAGACTCTTTCCAGGAGGACTTTGAGTTGGATGCGCAGTCTCGGTACCGTGAGTACACTGCTGCGGCTTTCAAACATTTCATCGCTTGCCCGTACGTGCATGTCACGCTACGTGCATGTCACGTACGTAACTTTTGGGACTTTGGGGAAATATATGTGTTGTATGAACTTTGGGCTGTGGGATTGAGTGTGTTGTGTGGGTGTTTGATTTAAATTGGCGGGTCATATGGACGGGAGGGGGGAGTTGTTTGCTATGCGGGATTAATTTGTGGCATATTAAATATAAGCCTGTTCGTTTTGTGGCTGATAGTTATACATGTCTTGTGTTTATTTAATGTATTAATCATTCCCAGCTGAATATCAGGTCCCACCCGTGACTCCTTAAATGCGTAGTGGCAAAGACACCCGGGGAACTTGGGTGCGTTTGTTACAGTGTGTGTGTCTATGAGGCTGCAGTACGTTAATAAATGTCCCCACACGATGTACATTTGACAGTGATTCATAGCAGGGAAGCTAACGTCAGCCTACGGTGACAGCCAAAATATCTACTAACGTTACTTACCGCGATGTGCTTCCTCAAATTTGATGTTGAGTTCATGTAAGCTTAAGCTTGTTTGATTGGTGAAACGGAGTCAAACGTCACCAGTGACTGTATTTGATTGGTGAAACGCAGGCATGCAATAGATCCTACTTTGAAGGTCTGTCTGACAAACCAAAACAAACAAAGCGTGCATTAACAGATCGATAAAAATCAGTAGCAAGTAGCGAGCTGAATGTAGATAAATGGAGCGTTTCTTCTCTATAAATATACTCAAGTAAAAGTAAAAGTATGTTGCATTAAAACTACTCTTAGAAGTACAATTTATCCCAAAAGTTTCTCAAGTAGATGTAACGGAGTAAATGTAGCGCGTTACTACCCACCTCTGGTTACCATTAGTGGTTTACTAGAACATATATTCTTTTTAAAGGTTCAATTTTTTTTTTTACTAATTATATTGAATAAAAAATGCTAATTTGTCCAAGTAATTAGTCTGGTGATCATGGCTGTGACTCACTGATGTCTCGTACACACATACACTACATGCAGGGTGCACACACACAAAAGCAGTCCGAGAAAAGCATCTAACAATCTGCGGTCTCCTCCAAGGTTTCTCATTGTATCCCACAGGGTTGAGTTTTTTCTTGCCCTGATGTGGGATCTGAGCCGAGGATATTGTTGTGGCTTGTGCAGCCCTTTGAGACACTTGTGATTAAGGGCTATATAAATAAACTTCGATTGATTGATTGATTGATTACTTTTTTGTGCACTATGGACTTTGGTGACCACCACCAGCCATCTGTTTTGAGATACTTTCACCAGCACACTACATTCCAGATGCTATAGCGAGATCCACGGCTCACCGTGGTTTGTTTTCGGCACTAAGGAAGGAGGAAAAGATGCTGGCGGACGAGAGAGAGCAACGAAGCCCAGCTACGTACAAGCCTGGAACTATACTCTGGCGAAGTTTCAACTTTTACCGAGTCTGCAACTTTGTAATGCTGGATCCTGGACGTGTACATGTGTAGTGGTTAGAGTGTCCGCCCTGAGATCGGTAGGTTGGAGTTCAAATCCCAGCCGAGTCATACCAAAGACTATAAAAATGGGACCCATAACCTCCCTGCTTGGCACTCAGCAACACGGGTTGGCGTTGGGGGTTAAGTCACCAAAATGATTCCTGGGCGCGGCGCCGCTGCTGCCCACTGCTCCCCAAGGGGATGGGTCAAATGCAGAGGACAAATTTCACCACATCTAGTGTGTGTGTGACAATCATTGGTATCTTTAATCTTTAATCTTTATATTGAAAATAAAATACTTTTCTGTTCTTTATCATGGAAATAAAATCCATGTTTATAATGCTGCAGGTTTAGCTTTCTAAAGCAGGATTCTTCAAAGTGGTTTGCATACACAGAAAGAGACTTTTTCACAGTTGAAGGCAAATTACATTGCCGCGAAAGAAAAACGTTAGTCAGGCACTTCTTACTACTTCAGATGAGACTGGAGTTTTGAATAGTGTCCTGTGTTGGGTAATAAGACCAATAACAATGCATTTGCTTTCTATGTTGACCCTTTTGTCGTCTAAACTACAGATGCTCGTCACGCAAGGCATTTTGTGTACATTTGTACAATATATGGATAATCTGGTGACTTTGTGATGTCACCAATTGTGCACCTGTTTGGAATGTGCAGGAAGGCAAGATTGATGAATAAATATTTCAGCAATGCCGCCACACTTAAATTTAAAAAACTTATACAAGTCCCAGATACACAACAGCAGGAAGCAATAGGTAACAACAGTGGGTTTTGTATGATAGGGCCCCTTTTAGCACCTTACCTGTTCACGCTCTATATTTCAGACTTCAGTCTCCAACCATGTCACCTGCAGAAGTTTTCAGACAACTCCGCAGTGGTGGGATGTGTGTCTGAGGGGAGCGAGCAAGAATACCTAGAAGTCATCTCAGGCTTTGTTGACTGGTGTGCACATAACCACCTGCACTTGAACACCAGTAAAACAAAAGAGCTTGTGATTGACTTTCGGCGGTCAGCTCCACCACCCACACCGGTGAACATCCAGGGATCAGATATAGAAATAGTGAACTCATTTAAATACCTTGGTGTTCACCTCAACAATAAACTGGTCTGGTATCACAATTTAAATGCTGTGTTTAAGAAGGGTCAAAGTCGCCTACACCTCTGGAGGAGACTGAGGTCCCTCGGGGTGTGCTCGTCACTGCTGCGCACCTTTAAAACACTGTGGTGGCTTCTAAGGTGTTCTATGCCGCCTTTTTCTGGGGTGGGAGAAGCATGGTCAATCATCATCATCATCAATGTGAGGCCGTAGCCGAGAGACCTTGCACAACCCTCCGCCAGCAGTCGGGGTCACCCATGGCAGAGCCCAGCTCTGAAACAAGGATCCAAGTGTCTCGTCCGATTACTTCGGGATAGGTGAGGCGACCCCTGGTAGATTGTTTCCAAAGGATGAGCTGTGATATCAGCTCCGTCTTGGCATGGAAGCAGTGATCAGCAAACTGTGCGTGACGTTGGCATGGTCAAAGACAGGAGCAGTATTAATAAACTTAGTAAGAGAGCTGACTCCGTCCTAGGTTGCCCACTAGACAGCATTGAGGAGGTGACTGACAGAAGAATGCTGACCAAGTTGACATCCATAATGTCCAATCTGTCTCACCCCATGCACGGCACTGTGGAGGCCCTGAGTAGCTCCTTCAGCATTAGACTGTTACATCCACAGTGCAAGAAGGAGCGCTATCACAGGTCCTTTCTACCCACAACCATTAGACTTTACAAAACACGTGTGTGATTACTGTGATGTTTTTTTCGTGGTGTGCAATACTGATGTTAGTGTTTTTTTGTTGTATTTTATTTTCTATCTATACATATTAGTGAGCAATATGTAGTATTTATTACAATTCTTTTAGTTTTTCATTACGCTGTACTTATGTTGCTGTATGTAAAAACCTGCACTGCAGCAATGTAATTTCCCCACTGTGAGATAAATAAAAGTATATCCTATCCTAACACAATTGAACATCAGCCATCGTATGATCTTGCTTTATTGGTCAGGCTTTGATGATTTGTACAACTCGCTCTATCTTCGTGACTGTGGTCAGGCTCTGTGCTCGCCAGCCTTCCAGCAATCTAAAATCAAGGTTTGCATTAATGCCATAAACTCACGCAAGCCCGGCATTAATAACCTGCAACAAGCCAACTCGTGTGTAACAACTTTAATCTGTGTATAACTGTCAGACACTTTGTCCTTTTAACTCCTTGCTTGCTTCGCAGATCAAAGAGGTCAGGCTTCTGGCGTATTTGCCTGTTCCATTATCTCGAGCTGCTAATGTCAGTGGTAAATTTCAACGACCCAAACAAAGATAAACCCAAAGCGCATGATCCCAGAGGAGGCCTGCGACTGTTCAGCATCATCCCAGTCAAACCAGCAGTGTCAAGCTAATCTGCCATCTGATGAAACCATCCCCAGGGAGCCTGCTAACTGGGGTCAGGGTAGAACCTAAGACATTGTCAGATGCATTGGCCAATTTTACAATTGTGTCATCAGGCACAAACACCATATGTACTGTATATAACCATATGTTATGATCCCGAAATGTTATATTTCTACTGGAGATTATCCGCCAGGCCTGTTATTGTTGCCGATATTGGTATTTCGACATATACCGTAACAGCCTTTTTTTTTATCAGTATCGGCTTTTTATTATTTTATTACAACTACAACATAACTATATCTGCATATACAACATACAGACATATGATACCAGTATTTCGTTTAAAAAAAATAAATAAAACATTTGTGAAGTAGATAGTAATAACCAAAGGTCAAGCACCAACCCTTTTAAAGTTAAAGTTAAAGTACCAATGATTGTCATCATCATGGCGCCGATGAAGGCTGCCTCGGTGCTCTCGTGCGCTCTGTTTTGTTTGTTTTTGTGCATAAATTGTGTGTCCGGGTGCTCTTACACCCGCGAAGAGCTATTGAACATCAGATCCATCATCCCTATGGACTTGTTACCAGTAATCTTAGCGTCAGCTGCGGATTTGGTCCATTCTGTGATCAAAAGAGGGAGACCGCACCGAAGAGGGAAGCGTGTGGGCGCTCTTGTCCGTCTTCGCGGACGGGGATTACGCACGCCTCTACCAGGCATCTTCCTCTCCAACGTCCGCTCACTTGCCAACAAGATGGACTTGCTAGCGTTGCTGATGAGAAGGAACAAGGACTTTTCCTCATCTTGTGTGTTGTGCTTCACTGAGGCTGAGCGCGAATGTCCCGGACAGCACGGTGCAACTGGATGGCTTTCATCTTCTCTGCGCGGACAGAGACGCGGCGCTCTCTGGCAAAAAAAGAGCCGGTGGAGTCTGCTTCTTTGTCAACAACAGCTGGTGTACAGACGTGACAGTGATTTCAAAACACTGCTCCCCTTCTCTGGAATATATCTTCATCCACTGTAAGCCCTTTTACTCACCGCGTGAGAATGTTTCATTCATTCTCGTGGCTGTTTACATCCCGCCCGGCGCGGACATGCGTGACGCTCAGCGCGCGCTTGCAGGACAGATCTTACATGTGGAACGGTCTTTTCCGGACTCTCTTGTTATCGTGCTTGGTGACTTTAACAAGGGAAATTTGAGCCAGGAATTACCAAAGTACAGACAGTTTATTAAATGCCCGACCAGAGAGGAGAACACGCTGGATCACTGCTACACTACATTGAGCAGGGCTTTTCATGCAGTCCCGCGCGCTGCTCTTGGACTATCAGATCACGTGATGGTACACTTAATCTCTTCATACAGACAGAGACTGAAACTGGTTAAACCTGTTATGAGGACCATTAAGTGTTTCACCGCCGAGTCTGTGGACGAGTTGCGTGCTTGTTGGGAGATGACAGACTGGGAGGCAATTGGAGCGGCCACGAACAATCTGGACGAGTATACGGACACTGTGACCTCATACATACAGTTCAATGAGGCGCGCATCATTCCAACGCGCACCAGGGTTTGTTATAACAACGACAAGCCCTGGTTCACACCCAAGCTCCGACAGCTGCGCAAGAAGAACGAGGCTGCGTGGAGAAGCGGGGACCGAAGTACATACAGAGAAGCGAAGTACCACTTCAACAGCGAAGTAGAGAAAGCTAAATCTGTGTACTCTAACCATCTACAGGAACAGTTCCGCTCCAATGATTCTGCAGCAGTTTGGAGAGGTCTAAGGGCCCTTACGAACTATAAGCCCAAAACCCCCCAGGCCCTGAATGACCGGACTCTCGCTCAGGGCCTCAACACAAATTACTGTCGTCATGAACGGGCTTCAGCTCATCAAAGCCATGCTCCCCCCACCATCACCCTCCCCAACAATGCCAGCACTTAATTAAAGAAGTTAAAGGACTCAAAGGACATCACAGGACTCCCAAAACATCATAGGACTGTAAAGGCCCTCTCCATCAAAGAAGAGGATGTACGCCGGCAGTTCTTGAAGCTGAATACGCGGAAGGCCCCCGGGCCGGATGGTGTCTCCCCCTCCACTCTCAGACACTGTGCGGACCAGCTGGCTCCTGTCTTCACTGACATTTTTAACACCTCTCTGGAGCTATGCCGCGTGCCGTCCTGCTTTAAGACCTCCACCATTGTCGCTGTCCCCAAGAAAGCACGGATCACAGGACTAAATGACTACAGGCCGGTCGCGCTGACGTCTGTGGTCATGAAGTCCTTTGAGCGCTTGGTCCTGCCCCACCTCAAGGACATCACCGCCCCCCTCCTGGACCCACTGCAGTTCGCCTATAGAGCCAACAGGTCTGTGGATGATGCAGTAAACCTGGCCCTCCACTTCATCCTGGAGCATCTGGACTCCCCAGGAACCTACGCTAGGATCCTGTTTGTGGACTTCAGCTCTGCCTTCGACACCATCCTCCCTGGACTGCTATGAGACAAGCTCTACCAGCTCAGCGTGCCCGACTCCCTCTGCAGTTGGATCAATGACTTCCTGACAGACCGAAGACAGCACGTGCGGCTGGGGAAGATTGTCTCGGACAGTCGAACCACGAACACTGGTACTCCTCAGGGCTGTGTACTCTCCCCCTGGCTCTTCTCCCTGTATACATACTGCTGCACCTCCAGTCACCAATCCGTAAAACTGCTCAAGTTTGCGGATGACACCACCCTCATCGGGCTCATCTCGAATGGCGATGAGTCCGCTTACAGGAGAGAGGTGGACCGGCTGACATCCTGGTGCAGCCTCAACAACCTGGAGCTGAACGCCCAGAGAACAGTGGAGATGATCATGGACTTCAGGAAAGTCACAACCCCACCATCCCCCCTCACCCTGATTGACTCTTCCACCCCCGTCCCCATTGTGGACTCCTTCCGTTTCTTGGGCACCACCATCACCCAAGACCTCAAGTGGGAGCCGACCATCAGCTCCCTCATCAAGAAGGCCCAGTAGAGGATGTACTTCCTGCGACAGCTGAGGAAACTTAAGGTGTCGACCGAGATGCTGGTGCAGTTTTACTCAGCCATCATAGAGTCCATCCTGACCTCCTCCATCACAGTGTGGTTCCCCGGCGCCACAGTCCAGGATAAACATAGACTGCAGCGCATCGTACGTGCTGCTGAGAAGGTGATTGGCTGCCAGCTCCCATCCCTCCATGACTTATTCTCCTCCAGGACCAGGAGGCGTGTGGGTCGGATCACAGCTGACTCTTCTCACCCTGGACACAAACTATTCTCCCCTCTCCCCTCAGGCAGGAGACTACGCTCCATCCAGACCCACACCTCCCGCCACCTGAACAGTTTTTTTCCCCTCGGCCATCAGGCAAATGAACAATAACTCCTAACAGTAGCTCCTTGAATTCCATGAATTCCTTCAATTCCTTCAATTCCTTCTAAGTCTATCTGATAGCTCAGTTACAGCTCATTTTATTACCAAATATGTGTTATATGTGTTTTATGTTGCACGATTGCACCAAGAAAAATTCCTAGTTTGTGAACCCGTTCTCAAACAATGGCAATAAAACTATTCTGATTGTGATTCTGATTGTCACACACACACTAGGTGTGGTGAAATTAACCTCTGCATTTGACCCATCCACTTGTTCACCCGCTGGGAGAACAGGGGAGCAGTGAGCAGCAGCGGTGGCCACGCCCGGGAATCATTTTGGTGATTGAACCCCCAATTCCTACCCTTGATGCTGAGTGCCAAGCAGGGAGGTAATGGGACCCATTTTTTTAAATGGTTTTTGGTATGACTCAGCCGGGATTTAAACTCACGACCTACCGATCTCAGGCCGGACACTCTAACCACAATGCCCTGCATGAGAAAATTTCCCTTTTTGATTCAAGTAAACCCCATTCTTGCTGGAGCCCAATTTGTTTTATTATTATCTATTTAAAAATTTAAAAATACTCTCATTGTCAATAATTCTCCCCAACCATGTTTGATATCTCACGGGGCCTTTGAGTTCTTGTAAGAATTTGTTCCTGTCGGCTCAGCTGCTTTCACCATGGTGCTCATGCAGCCATTCCCACACCTGTCTCTCCTTTTAATGCAGTGTAGGTCGCCCACAGTACGTCTCCACTGCATACCTGTCAAAACTTCAATTATTTGCTGGGAAATCCTGTCTTTAAAGTTAAAGTTAAAGGCCTACTGAAATGAATTTTTTTTATTCAAACGGGGATAGCAGATCTATTCTATGTGTCATACTTGATCATTTCGCGATATTGCCATATTTTTGCTGAAAGGATTTAGTATAGAACAACGACGATAAAGATCGCAACTTTTGGTATCTGATAAAAAAAAGGCTTGCCCCTACCGGAAGTAGCGTGACGTAGTCGGGTGAACATATCCGCAAAGTTCCCTATTGTTTACAATGATGGCCGCCAGAAGTGAGAGCGATTCGGACCGAGAAAGCGACGATTTCCCCATTAATTTGAGCGAGGATGAAAGATTTGTGGATGAGGAAAGTGCAAGTGAAGGACTAGTGGGGAGTGGAAGCGATTCAGATAGGGAAGATGCTGTGAGAGCCGGGGGTGACCTGATATTCAGCTGGGAATGACTACAACAGTAAATAAACACAAGACATATATATACTCTATTAGCCACAACACAACCAGGCTTATATTTAATATGCCACAAATTAATCCCGCATAAAAACACCTAGGTGTTTGTTATGCTAGCTCCTAGCTCCTAGCTACTAGCTCGAGCTAGTTATAGCTCGAGCGAGTTATATGGACGGGATCCCGTCTATATAACCCGCCAATACAATTCAAACTCCTGCACAACACACACACTCACTCAGCCTAAAGGACCATTCACCTAACCCAAGATTCATAAAGCTTATATATTTAACCAAAGTTACGTACGTGACACGCACGTACGAGCAAGCGATCAAATGTTTGGAAGCGCGCGGGTGGGACCTGATATTCAGCTGGGAATGACTAAAACAGTGAATAAACACAAGACATATATATACTCTATTAGCCACAACACAACAAGGCTTATATTAAATATGCCACAAATTAATCCCGCATAACAAACACCTAGGTGTTTGTTATGCTATGCTAGCTCCTAGCTACTAGCTCGAGCTAGTTATAGCTCGAGTGGGTTATATGGACGGGATCCCGTCTATATAACCCGCCAATACAATTCAAACACCTGCACAACACACACACTCACTCAGCCTAAAGGACCGTTCACCTAACCCAAGGTTCATAAAGCTTATATATTTAACCAAAGTTACGTTTGGACACGCACGTACGGGCAAGCGATCAAATGTTTGGAAGCGCGCGGGTGGGACCTGATATTCAGCTGGGAATGACTAAAACAGTGAATAAACACAAGACATATACAGTATATACTCTATTAGCCACAACACAACAAGGCTTATATTAAATATGCCACAAATTAATCCCGCATAACAAACACCTAGGTGTTTGTTATGCTATGCTAGCTCCTAGCTACTAGCTCGAGCTAGTTATAGCTCGAGTGGGTTATATGGACGGGATCCCGTCTATATAACCCGCCAATACAATTCAAACACCTGCACAACACACACACTCACTCAGCCTAAAGGACCGTTCACCTAACCCAAGGTTCATAAAGCTTATATATTTAACCAAAGTTACGTTTGGACACGCACGTACGGGCAAGCGATCAAATGTTTGGAAGCGTGCGGGTGGGACCTGATATTCAGCTGGGAATGACTACAACAGTAAATAAATACAAGACATATATGTACTCTATTAGCCACAACACAACCAGGCTTATATTTAATATGCCACAAATGAATCCCGCATAACAAACACCTAGGTGTTTGTTATGCTAGCTCCTAGCTCCTAGCTCGAGCTAGTTATAGCAAGCGATCAAATGTTTGGAAGCGTACTCACGGTATCGCGTCTACGTCTGTGTATCCAAATCAAAGTCCTCCTGGTAAGAGTCTCTGTTGTCCGAGTTCTTCGATCTTGACTGCATCTTTCGGGAATGTAAACAATGAAACACCGACCGTGTTGTGTTGCTGACTTCCCTCGCAAAATACTCCGCTTCGCACCGACAACTTTCTTCTTTGCTTGCTCAGCTTCTTTCTCCATAATGCAATGAACAAATTGCAATAGATTCACCAACACAGATGTCCAGAATACTGTGGAATAATGAGATGAAAACAGAGCTATTTCGTATTGGCTTCAATGGGGAAGCCATACCTCTGTTTCACTGGCTACGTCACGCGCATACGTCATCCTCCAAAGGAATTTTCAACCGGAAGTTTAGCGGGAAATTTAAAATTGCACTTTATAAGTTAACCCGGCCGTATTGGCATGTGTTGCAATGTTAAGATTTCATCATTGATATATAAACTATCAGACTGCGTGGTCGGTAGTAGTGGGTTTCAGTAGGCCTTTAAAGTACCACTGATAGTCACACACACTCTAGGTGTGGTGAAATTACTCTCTGCATTTGACCCATCCCGTTGTTCCACACCCTGGGAGGTGAGGGGAGCAGTGAGCAGCAGCGGTAGCTGTGCTTGGGAATCATTTTGGTGATTTAACCCCCAATTCCAACCCTTGATGTTGAGTGCCAAGCAGGGAGGTAATGGATCGCATTTGTATAGTCTTTGGTATGACTCTTGTCCTTCTTTGCTGGGAAATTCCTGGTCCCGTCTTGTTTTCCCTGGTGCAGCGATCGAGGCGCTCGACAAGCCTCCCTCCGCAACACTCAGAGCGTGGGCTCATTAGACGCACACCGCAAGTTTCATATTCCGTGATTCAATCAAATAACAACGCGACACAGATGGATGGAAGTGAAGACGACAGAAAATATATCTCTCCCAAAAATCCAAACTTTGTGTAATTATCTTCACAAGTAAGAGACTTACATAAGTAAAGAAGAGCAGACAGCAGCTCACACATTCTCATATGTTCTGTAACATCGAGGAAGAAATTATATATAAACTACATGAAGGAGCCCAGAATTGGTTTTATTTAAATGTCACAAAGCTTTCAAAATGGATTTTATCTAACCAAAAGCTTCTTGTATGTGACTAAAATGAATGAGGTAAACAGCTTTCTTACATGTTACATGTTTCTGCAGCAGTACAATCGATCATTTGTCTCCAGTTGTTGCACTGTTGATTGGATGTGTATGTCTGGAATGTCGCACCCCTAACGACACTGTGAGGAATATGGAAGTATTATTGTAGCAAATTTTTTTTAGTCGACGCCTTGCACCTACTTGCACTCGTGTCAGAGCCAGAATTATCGCCTTACCTCCGTCGGGGGGCAAGGCTTCCTTAGTGATAGGGTGACTACATGATGTGCGCTGTCATCCGGAAGGAGTTGAGAGTAAAGCCGCTCCTCCTCTGCATTGAGAGGAGCCAGATGTGGTGAGGTGGCTCGGGCATTGCCCCGGATGCCTTCCTGGGAAGGTGTTTAGGGCACGTCCAACTGGTAGGAGGCCACGGGAAAGACCATGGGACTCACAGTCACCATAACGTAAGAAACGCGGTATGTCATAACGTTACTGATAACTTATTTGACTACAAAATACCTCTCAAAACTACTGCTAACTTGTATTTATTTAAAGTGATTGAAAATCCATTGTAATTGGTACTGGCTTCACCAACACAAGTGCAAGGCACCGACTTGTGGTGAGTATAGGGAAAGGCAAGGAGACAACTCTTTTTACAACTTTGAATCGCTGAACGGACACACAACTCTTACACAGCAGGAGTGTAGCAAAAGTCACGTGTAAAAAGACAGCCAATCAGGGTTCCTGCTTCATACGAACCTCATTGCAGACAAAACATTTTTTACGCACATACAGTTCTTAGACACAGATTGATTTACACATACACACCTCTGAATATGGACAAACAACTCTTTTTTATTATTTGTATTTTTTTTCCCAACTCTTTAAAGGCCTACTGAAAGCCACTACTACCGACCACGCAGTCTGATAGTTTATATATCAATGATGAAATCTTAACATTGCAACACATGCCAATACGGCCGGGTTAACTTATAAAGTGCAATTTTAAATTTCCCGCTAAACTTCCGGTTGAAAACGTCTATATATGATGACGTATGCGCGTGACGTCAATCGTTGAAACGGAAGTATTGGCACCCCATTGAATCCAATACAAAAAAGCTCTGTTTTCATCTCAAAATTCCACAGTATTCTGGACATCTGTGTTGGTGAATCTTTTGCAATTTGTTTAATGAATAATGAAGACTGCAAAGAAGAAAGCTGTAGGTGGGATCTGTGTATTAGCGGCTGGCTGCAGCAACACAACCAGGAGGACTTTGACTTGGATAGCAGACGCGCTAGCCGACGCTAGCCGCCGACCGCACGGATGATCGGGTGAAGTCCTCGTCCTTCCGTCGATTGCTGGAACACAGGTGAGCACGGGTGTTGATGAGCAGATGAGGGCTGGCTGGCGTAGGTGGAGCGCTACTGTTATCATAGCTCTGTGAGGTCCCGTTGCTAAGTTAGCTTCAATGGCGTCGTTAGCAACAGCATTGTTAAGCTTCGCTAAGCTGGAAATTATTAACCGTGTATTTACATGTCCATGGTTTAATAGTATTGTTGATATTCTGTCTATCCTTCCAGTCAGGGATTTATTTATTTTGTTTCTATCTGCATTTGAGCCCGATGCTATCACGTTAGCTCAGTAGCTAAAGAGCTTCGCCGATGTATTGTCGTGGAGATAAAAGTCACTGTGAATGTACATTTCGCGTTCTCGACTCTCATTTTCAAGAGGATATAGTATTCGAGGTGGTTTAAAATACAAATCCGTGATCCACAATAAAAAAAGGAGAGAGTGTGGAATCCAATGAACCCTTGTACCT